>NW_006205575.1:1178101-1181922 GCF_000334495.1 Tupaia belangeri chinensis
CTGCCTGGGAGCGCCGGGCGGTGGGGGCTCGCCCCTGGCCGGCGCCCCAGGCCGGGTTCCGAGCCCTTTGCCCCCCACCGTTTCCACACTAAATCCTGTTCAGGGTCGGGCTGGATAAGCACTTCCTCTCGGCCTCGCAGCCCAGCTTCTGGGTCGGCGCCCAGGACTTTGCTTCTGGGCCTGTTCACAAAGCGTGTAAAAGTTGAATTTAATGTAACTGAGCTCTTTGGGTTTAGATGCAAGGATATTTCCTTTAGCTTAGCTCTCTGCTCCTTCCCCTTCCTCATTCTTTCCACACCCCTTCTCTTAACTTAGTATTCCATTCTTCTTTGAGAAATATTCCCAGTCTCCCCGTGGAGTGTTTCTCTGCAGTTAATCGTTTGTTTTAATGGATAGTATCGGTTCAGCCGTGCACAGTATAGGAAAGTAACATGTTTACCCAGGTATCTTGGGTGAATCTCAATTCTATGTCCCGACAGTTCCAAGTACTGCAATTGCATTTTAGTTAAGATTTAGAACTACTTAGAGAAGTAATCTTTCCTTTAATAAGAAGTGTAACTTAAAGTCTTAAGTGTTTCACGCATGGACTTGCTTAAACTTCAAATCAGCTGGAAGTTGTCTTCAATGTTCCTTGTTTTCCATTAAGCAACATATACTGACATTAGATGATGACGTTACTTTTAAACAGCTTTATACAAGGTACGATTCACATTCCATACACTACATCCATGTCAGGTTTTTCATATGTTCATAGAGTTGTGCAAACATCACAATCAGTTTTAGAATAATTCTATCAGCCTGCAAAGAACCCCTGTACCCACTAGCAGTCACTTCCCATTTTTCCCTCCCCAGTTCAAGGCAACTAATTTACTTTCTGCCTCTGTAGATTTGTCTATTGTGGTCATGTCATATAAATGGGAGTATTGTGACTGGTATCTGTCATTTAGCACAATGTTTTCAAGGTTCATCTATGATGTAGCATGTGTCAGAACTTAATTCCCCTTTATGGCCAGACAGTATTCCATTCCACGTTTTATTTATCCATTCAGTGATGGACATTTAGTTGTTTACTTTTTTTTTTTTTAACAAGTTTTTGCGTGAATGTATGTTTTCATTCATTTGAGGAATGGGATTGTTGGGTCATTTGGTAACACTGTGTTTAACATTTTGAGAAAACGTCAAAACTGTTTTCCAAAGTGGCTGTAACATTTTACAGTTTCACCAGTAATGTCAAAAGATTCCAATTTTTCCATGTAACACTTGTTACCTGTTTTCTTAAATTATAACATAATATTAAGATGATTGGATGAGAATTAGTATTTCATTGTGGTTTTGGTTTGCATTTCTCTTATTGCTAATGATGTTGAGCATTTTTTCATGTGCTTATTGCCCATTTTAATGGAGAAATGTCTGTTTAGATTTATTGCCCATTTTAAAATTTTGTTGTCTTTTTGTTGTTGAGTTCTAAGAATTCTTTTTATATCCTGTATGTACATTTTTTATTAGATATATGACTTACAAAATTTTCCCCCATTTTGTGGACTGTCTTTTCATTTAGTTGATGATAGATAGCATCCTTTGAAGCACACAGAAGCTATTAATTTTGATGAAGTCTTTGTGAAGTCCAGTTTATCTCATTTTTTCCTATCAGTTGTACTTTTGTTGTTATATCTAAGAAGACTTTTGCTTAACCCAAGATTTACTGTGTTTTCTTATAAGAGTTTTATAGTGTTAGCTCTTCTATTTAGGCCTATGATCCATTTGAAATTAATTTTTGTGTATGGTGCAAAGAAAGGGTATAACTTAATTCATAATTATCTGTTTTTCCCAGCAATGTTTGTTCGAAAGGCTCCTCTTTTCCCATTGAATTCCTTGACAAACATTGGCCATAAATGTATGGGTTTATTTCAGGATTTTTAATCCTTTTGTCTGTCTTCATATCAGTCAGTTACTATATATATATATATATATATATATTTTTCTTACAACTTAACAGAAAACTAAGAACCCAAGGAGACTCTACATGCCTGCAAGGGTTCACCTGGCATTTTCAGGTCGACCCAGGATCTGAACCTGGGCCTCCCATGTGCCTAGAATGAGGCACCCCACTGCCTGTGCCTTTGTAACTGGATCAAATGCTGTTTTATTACCGTAGTTTTGTATGGCAAGTTTGGAATCAGGAAGTGTGAGTCCTCTGGCTTTCTTCTTCTTTTTCAAGATCATTTTGGCCATTCCAAGTCCTTTGTACTTCCATATGAATTTGAGAATTAGCATGTCAATTTTAGACATTAGGTTTTACAGTGGTACTTTGTAAAATTTTATATGAAAATTGTTTAAAAATTGATGTTCTTATAAATGTTTTTGCATATATTTTTATCTCTGAACATGCTTGTTGTATTTTAGCATTTTAAAGTTAAGTTTATTTCCTCCTAACCAAATTTTGAGCCATAGCCTTATTTGATGTTTTTGACTATTACGTATACTACCTCCTCTCTGAACATTTTTTTTTTTGGTACACTTTTTTTTGTTATTTGTATTTGTCACTGTTAATAGAGAAATGGAAATGAACTTGGATATTTAACACCTATTTTCGTAAATATGTATGTCGTGATTATCGTAAGTCTAATTTATGTTTCAGTGTTTGCATTTTCTTTCGCTATTAAGAATAAATAGTAAAATAGACTGTACTTTATTTTTCAGCTTGAATTGGAGCTGAAACCTCTAAATTAGACCTTTAAAGTTCAGAGGAGGCTAAATGGCTAGGAAATTGTATGAACTAACTAAATAACCAGCTTCTGAGAATTTGATAGTTGTTTAAAACAAACTTAAAATTTTACATATTTTAGGATTATCTATAGGACAGTTCCTTAAAATAAGGAACCTACAACATTAATTTCACTTTCTCCCTATTGTTTAAAATGGCACTGTCAAAAGCAAATAAAATCTGTCAAAGTTCATGTTGTACATGATAAATATATACAAATTTTATCAATTAAACATTTTTGAAACTTGTCAAAGTAAAGTAACGGGAACCTTTGAATTTCTAGGTTTCTAACCAGACAATCTGTTAATTGTCCCCCCACTCCCCACATAAGTAAAGACAGATCGTTTTGTTGTGGCATTTTGTAGAGAAAGTTTGAATTATTCAAATTCTCTTTAAACTCCTTTGAAAGCACCACATCCTTTTTATTTACAGTTTTTCTTATCTAAAACTGCACAGTAAATTAAAAATCCCTTAATACTATATTTTGAAGGAAAAAAATTAATACTTCTACACAACAGGTGTTTTGTTGCTGATAAGTTAGTTTTTGCCACAAAGTATAGAGCCATTGATAATCAAGTTGAAAATGTTCTTCTTTTTTATTAAAATGGGTCAGCAAAATGATTTTGATAGCAGAAATCCACACTAGAGCCTTTAATATGTAAAAGAATTTGTTAGCTTTTCAAAAAATTATGAAACTTTAAAAAGGTATTGATGTATTAAAATGAAGAATTATCTGTATGCTCTTTCTCTTTCAGGGGAAGAGTTGAGTGTTAGTTGATAATTCTTTTTTTTTTTTTTGAGAGGTTTTTGCCATAGGGCACATGCGCTTGCCAGAAAGACAGCGACAAAGAGACAGAAAGCAAGAAATCACCCCCCTCCCCCCCAAAGTGGGGATGGCCACACTGCAATCCCTTCTCCATTCTCCTCCTGGGATTTTGGGCATGTACACACACATGCCCGGCGTGAGTTTAAGCCACCGGGTCTGGGACTTGAACCATGGTTAACTACATGTACAGCGACTCCTTGGGAGTAGCCATTATGCCATCAGCTGGTCCCA
>NW_006205575.1:1182082-1182415 GCF_000334495.1 Tupaia belangeri chinensis
GACTCGAACCGCGGTCAACTACGTGGGAGTCCAGCGACATAGCCATTACACTAACTGCTGGTCCCCCAGTTTATAATATTTTTGAAATGATCTGTATCAGCCTTGTGCTGTAGTAATTAAGATGGCTTTATATTTTAAACTAAGCCCAGAATATTTCATTCAGTAATAAAAAAATTAGTGAGTGAATTTCATAAATAATTATTTGAAGGGAAATATAAGAAAGCATAATATTTGAGTTAAATATCTTTTTTCCCCTTTTTATTTATTCATTTATTTTTATTTTACATACTTTTACTGGACATCACCACAGCATACAAAATGTGATTTTCTAGT
>NW_006205575.1:1182856-1187338 GCF_000334495.1 Tupaia belangeri chinensis
AAAGTCATAAAATTCTATTTCACCAGTTCAAGCTTATGTATTTTATCTTCTGCTGTGGTCCCATCTCTTTGTTTAAATTCAGAAGATAACATTCAACTCTGTACTTGTCCTACCATTAAACTGGCCATTTTCTTAGCTGTTTTAGAACTCTTATTTCTGTGTGTCTGACTTTAGTTTTCTTGGGATAGCACTCCCTTCAGAACTTTTTGGAGAGCTGGTCTGGTGTTGGTAAATTCTTTCAGGTTTTGTTTATCTGAAAATGTTCTTGTCTTCTCTTCCCATATGAAGGATAATCTTGCTGAGTATAGTATTCTTGGTTGAAATTGGTTTTCACTCAACACTTTGAATATATTTTCCCATTCTTTCCTTGCTTGCATTGTTTCTGATGAGAGGGCTGCTGTTAGCCTGATGGGATATCCTTTGTAGGTAACATGACATTTTTTCTCTTGCCAGTCTAAGTATCTTGTCTTTGTCTGTGGTTTTGGTCAATCTGGCTATAATGTGTTTTGGAGAAGATCTTGGGTTGATCTTATTTGGGTTCCTTTGTATTTCTTGGGTATGGATCTTTGATCTAGCTTTGGGAAGTTTTCTTCCAGGATTTCATGGAATAGATTGTTAATGCCCATATTCGTCTCTTCACCTTCTGGGATACCGATAAATCTGGATGTTGGATATTTAATGGTGTCTAGTATCTTTTGTATATTATTCTCTCTCTCTCTCTCTCTCTTTTTTTTTTTTTTTTTTTTTTTTTTTTTTTTTTTTTTTTTTTTTCCTCAGTTTTCGTGGTGGATTTTACTAGTCCAGTGATCCTGTCTTCTACATCTGAGATTTGATTTTCTGTATGATCTAGTCTGCTTTTAATACTTTCAAAGGAGGTTTTGACTTCCTGTATTGTATGTAGCCTTCATCTCCAACAGTTCCATTTGACTCTCTTTTATGGTGTATATTTCCTCTTTCAGCTCTCTCAAGAAATTTCTCACCCCCTGGGATTCATCAGCTTTTTTCTTCTGGTGTTCATTGTCCCTCTTTTCTTCCATCTCTGTTAGTTTAGTCATTATGTATACTCTAAATTCCTTATCAGACATTTCCATGATTTTTATTGTACTGTCTGTGGATTAAGAGGAGTTATTCTTTTCCCTAGGTGGTGAGGTATTTTCCTGGTTTCACATTTTTCTTGTCACCCTGTGGTGCTTTCTAGTCATCTGATGGGTTATCCGTTTCTTCGTAAATTCTAGAAGATCAGTCTGAGCCATCAGACGTGCACAGGAGGATATGGTCTGCAAACTCTTTGGCGTTGCATTTTTCTCCTGTGACACAGATTCAGTGAGAGTTGAGGAACATGAGGACCCAAATAGCATTCAGATTTGGCAGCTTTTCATTTAGACTTGTCTAGACACTTAGTAGGTGGAAGCTGAGCAGCAAAGTGATGAGGTAAAAGAAAAAGGATTAAGAAAACAGAGAGAGAAAGAGAAAAAAGAGAAAAATGGATAAAGTAAACAAAAACAATTGTTAACTATAAAAAGCAAAAAATGAAAACCGCATAGCGCAATTCATGCCGCACAAAATCACCAGATCTCAGCTCTCATGACAGACTCAGTCTTCTTCTCGCCTGCCTTTTTCTGTCTAGATGGGAGGGGGGAAGGGGAGGGTATTATTACCAAGATAAAGGAGGATTTCAGAGCCTAGAAAAAAACTTTACCTTAAAAATTTTTAAAAAGAGAAAAATTAAAAAAAATAAATGAAAAGACAGAAAGGTAGAAAGAGACAAAGAGAAGGAGACAGGGGCTCTACCAGGGTAGATTCTCAGCAGAACATCTTCATTGCTCTTATCTCTGAAATCACTAGATCTCTGAGTTAAATATCTTAAGAATCTCATGTTATATAACAATCCCAATCTGTATAAGACCTGAAGCATTTATACAAAAACACTAAGAATTCTTTAGTAGGTATCACATTATAATGAACTGATGTTTTCAGTTAGATGACATTTTTTCATAGATTATCACATAAAAAATTAATGAACAATAATTATCTTAGATTTTTTTTTTTTGGAGAGGTTTTTGCTATAGGGTGCATGTACTTTCCAGAGAGAGAGAGAGAGAGAGAGGGAGAGAGAGAGAGAGAGAGAGAGAGAGAGAGAGAGAGAAAGCGAGAAAATACCCCCTGGGGGATGGCCACGCTGCAGTCCCCTCTCCTTCACTCTCCTCTTGGGATCCTGGCCATGCACGCACGCACACGTGCCTGGCATGAGTTTAAGCCACCGGTCTACGACTCAAACTGCGGTCGATTACATGGGAGTCCAGTGACATAGCCATTTCGCCATTTGCTGTCCCTATCTTAGATGTTTTTATCCTGAAGTTTTTTTGTTATTTCTCTCTCTGTTTAACCTATCCAGAAGTGTCATTTCTCTTGTTTGTTGATTTCACTGATATTGTCTAATTTTAAATTAAATTTGAACATTTGGTATATATTCAAAATTGATTTATCTTTACATGGATAAACTAGGAGGATTAAATGTTTTTTAAAAAACATAAATTGCTATTAATAGGATTTCAGAATGCAAAGCATTATATTTTTGCTTGATTATCTAATCTAAATTTAATCTTTCCTCCATGAAAGTCTAACACACATACACATTTTTTTGGAATTTTTTTATCCATATGAAAATTTAAAAATTTGTACCTTCAAAAATTAGTTGAAGTGCCCATTGAAAGCCAGTACATATATAAACTATCTTTTAATTACTTAAAATTTCCAAATATTGTAGTTTTGGATTGCTGTTTAGTATATGATCCTATTAGATGATGTACTAAAACTGAGTGGGTGTATATGTGTGTATGGGTATGTACTGTTTACATTAATGAACAGATATTCATTGTTTTAACATTTTTAACATTCAAAAGATATACAAGGAATATAGTATAGAATCTCTGGCCTTTCCCTCTATCCATCAAGATCTCCCTAAAGGCAATCACTGTTACCAGTTTCATTTTTGTTTATTTATTTACTTCTTTAATGAGAGAAAAAGAGAGAGAGAGAGAGAGATTGATTGCTTTTTGACTGGGTCTTGCCATGTCAGGACGATCTCCCCAGCCTTCAATATTGCCAGGACTAAAGGCATGTACCAATGTAAATGGCCTGTCTACATTGGTCTGCAAATGAAATCCAGGCTTCTACCTCAGAGTAGCAGTGTCTTAGATCTTAGCAGAGTTTTTCACCTTGGCTAAGCTACCAATTTCTTGTGTAGCTTTACAGAAGCTATGTATACTGTGTAGGAGCAAATAAAATATGCTAAGTTAAAGTGTAATATTGTATAACTGTTAGTTAGCCATGCCCAAATTCTTTTCACTACAGCAAGGTATGAAAACACATATTATAGGTTTATCCAAATTGGGAAGATTTGGCAGTTAGACATTACAAAAGCACAGTATTCTTTATTTTTGGTTGCACTGCATTTTATTGTGAGGTGCTTAGAACTGTTGGGGTGGAGTGTTTTGTTTTTGCTTTAATCATAAGAAAAATTTGCAAATGAAAAACTGATACTGATTTAGTCTGATTAGGTTTGATTCCAGGAGAGGATTTTGGAACATTGACATTGAAAAGGATAGAAATGTGATGTGCTAATCCTTTCAGAACTGTTTGAATAATTAGAGGATAGAACAGTTATATCTTGAATCCTCCTGCACATTTAATTAAGACAAACCCTTGGAAGTAGTTTTCAGTCATGAGGCCATCTATTCAGATTATCCATCCTGATGTAATAATTCTAGGATGGTTAATGGAAGCATCTTAAGAAATCCAAATGAAAGTACAGTGCTATGAAGGCTTATAAGGGACAGGCTTTCAATTTTCTTATTGTGGAAAAATTAAGGAATATTACACTTGGATGAATTTTAGTAGCAGTTTGGTCCACACATATAAGCTTAAATTGGTCAGATGTGTGGATAAGCAAAAACAACACAACAACAGACCTAAAATAAAATACATTTGTTGGTAAAAGGGCTAGAGAATGTTGCTGGTATGGCCATGGTAGAGGTGAAATTGAGAAATAATTAGTGAACTATGTGATGAAGTTGGGCTCCCTAATGGAATTGCAGAAATGAAAGTCATGGAAGATATGACAAGCACGTATGCTTGAGTTTAGGGAAAAGACAGGAAGATATAAATAAAGCTAATTGATGGTGATGGAGCCTTAAAACCATGGAGTATGACTTTTCAGTTGATTGAAACAGCAGTTTCATATGAAAACTTTTTCCCTTATTATTAACATTATTATGTGATAAGTAAAACCGAGTATACAGAATAAACATCACCTATATCCTATCTCCCTACCTTTATAATTTCCTTTACAAATACAAAATTCAAGATGGGTTCTACTATACAGTTCAGTATCTTGATATTTTCAGAAGATACTATGTTCAGGCATTTTTCTCATGAGAGTAAGTTTTTTTTTTTTTTTTTTGATGTTTTTTAAATTGGGGC
>NW_006205575.1:1188374-1204186 GCF_000334495.1 Tupaia belangeri chinensis
TTTTTTTTGGAGAGATTTTCACTGTAGGGCGCGTGCGCTCGCCAGACAGACAGAGAGAGACATAGAGACAGAAAGCGAGAAATCACCCCCCAGGGGGGATGGTCACGCCGCAATCCCTTCTCCTCCATTCTCCTCTCGGGATCTTGGGCACGCACGCACACGCGCCCGGCGTGAGTTTTAAGCCACCGGGTCCGGGACACGAACCGCGGTCGACTACGTGGGAGTCCAGCAACATAGCCATTATGCTAACTGCTGGTTCCCGAGAGTAAGTATTTTTTGAAATATTTTCTGTGACTGCTAGGTTACCATGGAATAGATAGGCTGTAATATTTTTTAACCACTCTCCTTTTGGATACTTAATTTTTTTTTTTCCTCAGCTTTTCCTCCTTCACTTTTGAATCATGAGGACTTGTGATTTAAATACTGATGTGAACAAGCTCCCAGTTTAAGAAAGTACTCTTCTATCTCTTTGCAAGCATAGATTAAAGAATTGAATCAGCTGGCCTCATAGATTAGTGGTTAAGGAAAGTTGGATCCTACATGGTCAAATGAGGTTCCCATCCTGGCCCTGGTGGCTTGAAAAACATGCTGGATACATGTGTGTTCCTCCTGTCCCAAACCCAAAAGGATGGAGAAAGGATTGTAGCTTGACCATGTCCTGTTGGGACGGGGGTGCTTCCTTGTCTGGCAAGTGGACGTGCTCTGTGGCATTTTAGAAAAGAGTTGGAGTAGCTTCAATTGTTAAGTTGTTGTTGTTGTTTTTTTCACTTACACAGTGATATAGAAAAGAATTTAATTCATGATAAAGTATATATGAGAGAGAGAGAAAGAAAGAGAAAAGGATCTTCCCTAAGGCATGGTCAAGCCATGATCATCTTCCTCTAGTCCTCCAACCTGCTAGGATTCTGGGTACATGTGCGTGTGCCTGTCATGTTTTCAGGCTGACTGTGTAAGGGACTCAAACTGGTCAGAATAGAGCTTTTAGTTTTGCAGTTTGGTATGCTACCAGCTCTGCCACAGAAGCTGAGCCCAGAGGATTTAAGAGATAAAAAAAAATTAATAAAAAATTATTTCACTACTATTTACTTACACCTTTTTTTTTTGAGGGAGGGGGTGCGAAGGTACGTGCGCTCGCCTGGGGATGGGAGAAGGAGAGAGAGAGAGAACCCCTATATAGCACATGGTCAGACCACAATCCCTTCTTTTTCATTTCTCCGTCCTTTTGAGATTTGGGGCATGTATACATATGACCCAACATGTTTTTCAAGCTGCTGAGTCCAGGAATACATATGACCCACCATGTTTTTCAAGCTGCTGAGTCCAGAACTCACTGGCTCTCAGCCATATGGAATCCAGGCTCCTTAACGACCATGCCACTGACTGGCCCACTTCTGATGTTCTTATTGAACCCCTATGATGTCTGTTTAGATGGCTGTAAAGATTTACTGGAAGAGGTTTGTTACATAATTTAAAACGTTAGAGAAGAATATCTGAAGAGTGAGAAAAAATATTTTTTAAAGAATTATTTATTTAATTTAATTATTATTTTTATTTGGCAAGAGAGAGAATGAGAGAGAGAGAGAAAGAGAGAGAGAGAGAGAGAGAGAGAGAGAGAAAGAGAGAAAGAGAAAGTAAGAAAGGAAGCCGCCAGGCCCAGGATTTGAACCACAGTCAGCCATGTGTGAGTCCAGCACCTCAACCACCACTCCACCTTGTCAGCCCTAAGAAAAATGATTTTTAAAAATGCAATAAGCGTTTTTTTCTTGGATCAACCAACATACGTGTTTGAGTCACTCTTGTACCTGTATCAAATAGTTCTTTCCGATGAACAGTCCTCATTTTACAAATTTTAATCACTATTTTCTGCTTTAATAATATCTTGCCAGTAGCTCTGCCTGATACTAATGGTAATCATGACTGAAAATTTTGATATACAGATAGTATGTTGACTAGAAGAGGCTGCAAATAGTAATTTAACTTTCTATTTACTTATAGAGAAATTATTTACATTTATTTTCTTCATCCTGGCAGTTTTTAAGTAAAAATTAGCATTGAACAGCTGTCATTGCATTTTCATTGAATTTCTGTCAAAAGTGTCTCTATAGGTCCTTTACTGGGGCTGTTCTTCAAAGCAAAAAAAATCTTTAGAACTAGTTAATTGTTTTTATAATGTTTTGCAGAGAAGGTAGGATAAAATGAGACTGTGTTCAACATATATTAGTGTTATATTTTGCAGTGACTTGACCAAGGTTATCTAATAAATGTCAGAACTGTAGTTAAAAAAAATGTAGATAGGGTAGGAAATGATAGTTATTTTTGGTGCAGTTTGTAGTTGAGAGGAAGGTTCATCATGTTATGGTGTTTATAGGACAGTACTTCCTGACGCTTCTCTTATTCCTCCAAAACCTTGTTTAAAATTTGAAAGGAGGGGAACCAGCAGTTAGCGTAATGGCTATGTCGCTGGACTCCCACGTAGTCTCCTGCGGTTCGCGTCCCGGACCTGGTGGCTTAAAACTCACGCCGGGCGCGTGTGCATGCGTGCCCAAGATCCCGCGAGGAGAATGGAGGAGAAGGGATTGTGGCGTGACCATCCCCCCTGGGGGGTGATTTCTCGCTTTCTGTCTCTGTGTCTCTCTGGCGAGCACACGCGCCCTATAGCGAAAAACCTCTCCCCCCCCCAAAAAAAAAATCCGAAAGGAAACTTGGTAAGACCAACTTACTAATTTGTAATGTGATTATATACTATTCAGTCTATCTTCTGCTTATTTTCCAACCCTTGGACTTGTCAGAAGTGAAAAATATCCAGATGTTTTATTTATAATGTTTACTTTTGCCATTAAGTTTGTTGAAGTTTCAAATCTTTTTTTTAAGGTGGAAATATTTTAGACTGTATAGGGTCGTCAGGAAAGTCATGATTCATTTTTGCATAGACGAACAGAAAAATATGTTGTGACTTTTTTTGGTCACCCAGTATTATGTGAAGAGACGTGAAAAGTTTATGGAAAAATGGAATTAAAGTATGTATTTTATATATATATCTAAATCTTAAAATCTACATATAGTAGCACTGGCAGGTGACTTGTTGGTTGGGGTGTTAGACTCCTACATGGCTGACCTTTGTTTGAGTCCTAGGTCTGGTGGTTTGCTTGCTTTCTTTTTCTTTCTCTCTCTCTCTCTGGATAAAGAAAAACTAATAACAACAAATTAAATAAATCAATAATACTTTTATTTTTTCAAAATGTTTAAAAATTTATTTAATATCATAATCTTGTTTATATTACATTGAATCACATATAACTTTACAGTGTATTATATTTCTTTTTCCAGAAGGAATACCATGCAATATCAGTCAATACAAAGACATTAAAATCCCCATTATTGGGACCAGCAGGTGGCATGGTGGTTAAGGTGCTGGACACTCCCATATGGCTGACCACGGTTCGAGTCCTGGACCTGGCGGCTTCCTTTCTCCCTTTCTCTCTCTCTCTCTCTGTCTCTCTCTGGTCAAGTTAAACTAAATGAATGAATAAATAAAATTAAAAAAAAATCCCCATCATCATCATTCAATAGCTTTTCATTTTTTTCCAGATTATTATTATTATTATTATTCCATTCTTTTATTTATTTAATTTTTTAGAAAGATTTTTGCTATAGGTTATGTGTATTTACTGGAGAGACAGAGAAACAGAAAGTAAGAAATCATCCCCTGAGGGGATGGCCATGCTACAATCCATTCTCCTCTCAGGATCCTGGGCACACAAGCATACGTCCCTGGCATAAGTTTTGAGTCTGGGACTCGAACCACGGTTGACTGCGTGGGAGTCCAGGAATGTAACCATTATGCCATCTGTTGGTCCCAATAAGCAATTCTTAATTTTTTTTTTTTTTTTTGAGAGAGTTTTTACTGTAGTCCATGTACATTTGCCCAAAGGACAGAGACAGAGAGGCAGAAAGCAATAACCCCTCAGGGGGATGGCCACGCCACAATCCCTTCTCCATATTCCTTTGGGATTTTGGGCATGCATGCATGCACACCTGGTGTGACTTTTAAGCCACTGGGTCCAGGACTTAAATTGCAGTTGATGAAGTGATGGTCCAGCAATGTAACCATTATGCCATCTTCTGGTTACCCAATAAAAAATTCTTTAGGGGGAAAAAAACCCACTCACAGTTTTTTCATAATTCACATTTTCCACAAACTTTTTGAACTCTCTTGGTTTCCATATATTTTTAATTACGAAGTTGTGTTAACCAGAAAAAAATGCCTTTGGGTTTCAGGAATAAGTTTAATGCCTTACTTAAATATTTTAATTTAAAATTTCAAGGATACTTCACTTATGGGCTCTTGAATTAGGAAAAAATCTAAACATTCTCCATGACTTGGTGATATTATTATAAATAAGATATTATAGCTTAACTATCTTTTTAGCTAAACTTCTATTTAACTGATAATTTTGGTGCACACAATAAGATAATATCTCATTTTCCTATTAAAAAGCAACTTGTCACTATATTTTTACAAAAAGAAATTTGAACTGACACACATCGTACTGTTAGCCACAGTCATCTTAATTAGAGAAGTATGTGGAAATGATAGGTACTGAGTAATTTGTGTTCTTTCAGAAAAGGCCTGTATGATTCTGGACTTAAATATTTTAAGGATAGAATAATTAGAAAGATTTTTTTTTTTCTTTTTGGAGAGGTTTTTGCTATAGGGCACGTGCGCTCGCCAGATAGACAGAGAGACAGAAAGCGAGAAATCACCCCTGGGATGGTCACGCCGCAGTCCCTTCTCCTCCATTTTCCTCTCGGGATCTTGGGCACACATGCACACGTGCCCGGCGTGAGATTTAAGCCACCGGGTCCGAGACGCGAACCGCGGGTGACTACGTGGAAGTCCAGCGACATAGCCATTACGCTAACTGCTGGTTCCCAGTAATTAGAAAGATTTTGAACACTTGTTTTTTCTTTTTTTTTAATAATAATGTTGCCACTGGGAACAGTCAGTGGACAGAAAATGAGAGTGCTATGTCTTTATAAAATGCTTTGAGATATATGAATAAAAAATACCATCAAATTGTCTTCCTTGGACCAGCAATGGTGTTAGTAGTTTTTGTCAGTTAATAGTCAAAATTTCTCAGTAAGAATTTTAATTAACAAATTGAAAAGATAAGCTAGGCCTGCAGGTGTCCTAGTGGTTAGGGCTCTGGACTTTATGTGGCCGACCACAGTTTGAATCCTGAACCTAGCAACTTGAAACTCAGGCTGGGTGCATGTGCATGCATGCCCAAAATCCCAAAAGGAGAGTGGAGGAGAAGAAATTGTGGCATGCCCCCCACCCCCCGTGGGTGATTTCTCACTTTCCCTCTCAGTCTCTGTCTGTCTCTGTCTCTCTCTGGCAAGTTCATGTACCCTGTAGCAAAAATCTCTTAAAAGGTATATAGGGGCCAGCAGGTGGCATGGTGATTAAGGGCGCTGGGTTCCCACATGGCTAACTGTAGTTTGAGTCCCAGACCTGGCGATTTGCTTTCTCCCTTTCCCTTTAGATATTTATAATGCACTTTGGGAATATAGATACTCTTATTTATTAGAACTATGTGCAGATGAGAACTAATAGGTGTCAGGTGCAAACCTTGGGGAGTGAGAGCTTCAGACTTGAATTTTATTATTTTAGATTTCAGGTTTTTTAGATTTTGTTTGCTTATTTCCAGGCTCAAGACTGTTATAGGAGTTGGTGGATAGTCTAATCACATATGTGTAGTTTTTGTACTTTTTTCAACTAATGGAATCCCTTAGAGGATTCAGACCTTTTATATTTTGTTTGTAACTTTATTTACTAATCTGCATAATAATGTTAGTTTTGCTTGCTATAGACTAGTGATAATCATTATATTAAAGAATATTTTTCTTTTGACTAGAATAAATTTGCCTGAAAAAACTAGTGTAAGTAAAAGCTAAAGTTAGATAACTTTTTCTTCACCTTATACATGAAAAATTAAAGAAGGCAAGCGTAAATGTTTAAATTAATAAAAGACTGTACTTTTATGTTATATTCTTGATAAATTGAAGTGAGTATTAAAAAGACTAAGGATATATTATTACAAATATGACATTTTAATATATTGTGTGTATGGCAGACTAATTACTTGCTGTATTAGCTGATGAATTTATAAGGGACCTCTTCAACATAATCGAAGTTCTTATAATGCATTTCCTGTTTTTGGTAAACTGTGGAAAAATTAAGTTTCAGATTGTGTAATACTTGTTTATGATACTGCTTTTATTTCCAAAAAATGTATTCAGTTATTTGTTTTATTTTTACTGAAGAAAAATAAAAACTGTCCATTATAAAGATAATTTTAA
Organism: Tupaia belangeri chinensis; assembly: GCF_000334495.1. NCBI lineage: Eukaryota > Metazoa > Chordata > Mammalia > Scandentia > Tupaiidae > Tupaia > Tupaia belangeri. The sequence continues at coordinate 1,194,738 of NW_006205575.1, forward strand.
GTTTAGTTTATTAATCATGTTTTATTTCACCTATTAAATTGATGCTTCTTTTTTAACAAATAACTATTTATTTAATTTAATTACTTTATTATTATTCTTCAATTTGACCAGAGAGAAAGACACAGTGGGAGAATGAGAAAGCAAGTTTCCAGATCTGGGACTAGAACCATGGTCGACCATGTGGAAGTCCAGCACCTTAACCACCACACTACCTGCAGACCCCTTAAATTGATATTTCCAGTGTTTTCTTATGATTTACTAATTTAAGATTTATACAATTAAACAGCAATAAAAGCTTCATAGGTTTGTGTAGTGATCTCATTCTGTTAATTTCCTGTTAGTTGATGACCGGCAAATACCTTGTTACCTTTGTTCAAATTTTATTCCTTTTCTGGATCAACCCGTGGTGTGGTGGTTAAGGTGGCTGGGTCCCACGTGGCTGATGGCATGATTTAAGTACTAGACTTGATGATTTGAAAAATACTGAGTGTGCGTGTGTGCATGCCCAAAAATCCTGAAAGGAAGGAGAAATAGAGGAGAGATTGTGATGTGACCATTCCCCAAGGGGAGGGGAATGCTTTCCCACTTTTCCTCTTTCTCACTGTCTCTCTATGGTGATTGCAGATGCTTTCTGGCAATTTTTTTTTTAATTATTCCTTTTCTCACTTTTCAGATTTACAGAGTACTTAAAATAATGATTTTAGCATTACTGTAGCATTCATTAGTTATAACTAGTAGTATACTGACAACTGAGATGTCAACATTTATTTCTAAAGCACAAACTCTATGTTAAATAGGAGTCCTTTATATAAGTTAAATCAGGAATCTCTTAATGCATGTAAAAGAAATTGAAATGTGATTTGGTAATGTGTTTTAAAAGTTGCATGTTTATATTTTCTAAATTAATCCTTAACATTTCAGACTTGATTTTATTAATTGTACCTTTGTGGGTGATTACAGAGTATGTATGTGTATATAGTAAATTGCAAACTTACCAAAGCCTATAGTATTGCTTTGATATAGTTTAAAATCACACATTGAACGGCAATTGTTAAATTAAGAAAAAAAGCTCACCTGAGCCTAAAAATTACTTATTAGTGTACTATCAAGTAATTTTATCTGTTTTTTTTATTAAACTAAAAATCTTTTTAAATTTTAGGGGGAAAAAAATAGTGGTTTTGATGTCCTGTACCATAATATGAAACATGGACAGATATCAACAAAAGAACTAGCAGATTTTGTAAGAGAAAGGTATGTATGTTTATAAATAATTTAGCTAATTATTATCAATTTAAATGTTAGAATATAAATAACTGAGAAGACTTTAGTTCAATTTAGAATAAAGTAGTTAATGCACACTTTCTGAAAGCTTACTATTTAAAAAAAAATATGCTACAGTCAGTCCTTTGGGATGCATTTGAGATTCGCATCCATTGATTCAACCAACTGCATGGATTGAAAATGTTATCTTTTGGCTGACATTTACTATGAAGTTAAGCCTACGGTGTTTGTGTCTGTACTGAACATGTACTGTATAAACGTTTTCCTTGTCATTATTTATCTAGACAATACACTATGGCAGCTTTCTACAGAGTATTACATTAATAAATAATAATAATTATGTTAATAGATAATTTAAAGCATATGAGGGGCCAGCAGGTAGCATGGTGGTTGGAGCTAGGGTTTCCCACATGGTCGACCATGGTTTGAGTCCTGAACCCAACAGCTTGAGGATACTGGGTGTGTATGTGTATGTGCCCAAAATCCTGAGGGGAGAGTGGAGGAGGAGGAATTGTGGCATGGCCATCCTCTCTAGGGGAGGATGATTGTTTGTTTTCTGTCTCTTTGGTAATCGCACATGTTGGCAAAAATTTCTCTTAAAAAAAATTAAAAGTAGGGACCAACAGATAGCATAGTAGTTACGTCACTGGGCTCCCACGTGGCCAACTGTGGTTCATCCTAGACCTGATTGCTTGAAACTCATACCAGGTGTATGTGCGAGTGTCCCCGAGATCTGGGGAGGAGAGTGGAAAAGGGATTCCGGCATGGCCATCCACTTGAGAGGGGAGGGTGATTTCTCACTTTCTCTCTGTCTGTCTCTCCCCACCTAGTGCATGTGCCCTAAGGCAAACATTTCTAAAAAATGAAATAAAATAAAAAATAAAGTATATGGAAGGATGAGCATAGGTTATGTGCAAGTACTGTCATTTCACATAAGGGCTTGTGCATCTGCAGATTTGGTGTCTCAGAAGGTTCTGGAACCAGTTCCCTGAAAAGACTGAGGAATAATTATATTTTACAGTAATGATTAGTTATATTTTATAGGGGTGATAATATTCATCTACATATCTGAGAGCTATTTGGTGGCTCAAAGTGCCATTGTTAAGCCCATTGTATGCAAATTGCTGCTTTGAAATATTGTCTGTTATTTTTCACTGGATGTGATAATACGATGATACAGCTTTAAAAGTGGAGGAGTTTTGTAAGATAAAATGTTACCATTTTTTAAAAGAAACAGGCCAAAATGATTTCAGAAGCCTAAGTAAGGTTTTGAACTCATAGTTTAATTACGTATTATTATGATAACTTTTATTTTAAAGAGTCCTGTATGTATGTATGTATATGTATGTGTATATTTATGTGTATGTAAATATTTTTGAGATTTTTATTTGTATTTTAATTGCAAGCAATCGTGTACACTTGCCAGAGAGTAATGGAGCAGGGGAGAAAGCAACCCCCAGAGGAGCATGGTTATGCACAATCCCTTTTTTCCATCCTGTTGGGATTTTGAACATGTATGCACATGTCCTAGTGTGTGTTTTTTTTTGGAGAGGTTTTTGTTATAGGGCGCGTGTGCTCCCCTGACAGACAGAGACAGAAAGCGAGAAATCACCCCCCAGGGGGGATGGCCACGCTGCAATCTCTTCTCCTCCATTCTCCTCTCGGGATCTTGAGCACGCACGCACATGCGCCCAGCATGAGTTTTAAGCCACCAGGTCTGGGACACGAACTGCGGTCAACTACATGGGAGTCCAGTGACATAGCTATTACGCTAACTGCTGGTCCCCCCAGTGTGTTTTTTAAGCTCCAAAGACTAGGATTCAAATTGGGGTTGGCTGTGTGGAATTTGGCTCCCTTGGCTATGGGACTGGCCTCTAAGTATGCATTTTTTTTTTTTTTTAAAGGGAGGTTTTTTTATTTTTATAAAATTTTTTTTTTTTTTTTTTTAATGCTATAGGGAGTGTTCACTGGCTGGAGAGACAGAAAGTGATAAATCACCCCCAGGCACAGTCCCTTCTCCTCCATTCTCCTCTTGGGATTTTGGGCATGCACACATGTATTCCCAGAGTGAGTTTCAAGTCACCAGGTTTGGGACTGGTGCTGTAGGCTATATGGGAGTCCAGCAACATTACCATTATTTCATCTGCTGGTCATTAAGTATGTATTTTTAAATCTTACAGATTTATAAAATGTAATTTTCTTTTAGACATTTAGAATATAATAGTCAATATAAAACTTAGTGAAAATCAGTGTAATTTGATTATGACTCAAAATTAAACAACTCAAAACTACTAGATTACTTTTTAAAACTATGTTATTGTTGGAACAGCAGTTAGCGTAATGGCTATGTCGCTGGACTCCCACATAGTAGACCGCAGTTCGAGTCCCGGACCCGGCGGCTTAAACTCACGCCGGGCGCGTGTGCGTGCGTGCCCAAGATCCTGAGAGGAGAATGGAAGAGAAGGGATTGCGGCGTGGCCATCCCCCCGGGGGGGTGATTTCCTGCTTTCTGTCTCTCTGTCTCTCTCTGTCTGTCTGGCCAGCGCTCATGCCCTATAGCAAAAATCTCTCCAAAAAAACAAACAAACAAACAAACAAAACTGTATTATTGCTAGTCCCACTAGCAATATAATTTTTTATATGATCATACTTAAAATCATTATCTTGGAACTAGCAGATGGCATAGCGGTTATATCACTGGAGTCCCACATGGCCAGCTGCAGTTCGAGTCCCAGACCTGGGGCTTTGAAACTCATGCTGGGCATGTGTGTGTGCATGCCCAAGATCCCAGGAGAATGGTGGAGAAAGGACTGATGCATGTCCATCCCTCCAGGGGATGATTCTCACTTTCTGTCTCTTCAGCCATCACATGTGCCTTATAGCAAAAAATCTCTTGGGACCAGCAGTTAGCATAATGGCTATGTTGCTGGACCCCCATGTAGTTGACCGCGGTTTGAGTCCTGGACCCGGTGGCTTAAACTCACGCCTGGCACGTGTGCGTGTGTGCCCAAGATTCCAAGAGGAGAATGGAGAAGAAGGGACTGCGGCATGGCCATCCCCCCCCCCGGGGGTGATTTCTCGCTTTCTGTCTCTCTGTCTCTGTCTGTCTGGCGAGCGCATGCGCCCTGTAGCAAAACCCCGCCCCCCCAAAAAAAAATCTCTCAAGAAAATTAAATCATTACCTTGATAATACGGGGTTACTGCCTTTAAATATTAACTTTACTCTGGAGCTGATGCTTAAGGAAATCAGATCCCACATGGTAAACCATTCAGTACAAGACAAAACCTCAGTAGTTTTTGAAGCACACTGGATACTTATGTATGCTTGCCCCAAATCCCAACAGGATAGAGAAATGGAGGAGAAGGGTTATAGCATCATGACCAGACCCCACAAGAAGGTACTTTATCCCTCTCCCTTTCTCTTGTCTCTGGTTTTAAAACTTTTTTTTCCCTCTATCTCCTGCACTTGGGATCGTATCCTTAACTTAATGATCTTTTCTTTGCTAATATATTCACTTAAGGATTCTCTCAAGCATCACTTTTTCTGTATTCAACTGATTTTGAGAAATAGGATTTTTATTATATTTAGTTTGGATGTATTTTAAATTTAATTTTGTTTCCTTGCCCTCCTGAGTTATTTAGAAGTATATTTCTCAAATTCCAAATACATGCTCATTTTAAAAAGTGTGTTTTTGCTATTTTGATTTTGAACTTAATTCCATTATGTGTACATAACATACTATATAATTTCATTGTTTTGAAAATTGTTGACATGTAACTTATAGCCTAGAAGAGCATCAGTTTTGATAAATACTTGATAAGTGTCTGAAAAGACAGGATTTTGCATTTGTTAGATATAGGGTTCTATATGTGTTCATTAGGGAAAGTCTGTTAATTCTGTTGTTTAACTCTAAGAGTTCTTTCCTGGTTATTGGTTTTTTATTCTGCTCATCTTATCAGTACTCAGTTGTATTGAAAACTCTCATTTTGATTATGATTTTTCTCTATTTATGTTGTTCTGTCGATTTTGCTTTATGTATTCAAGACTGTATTATTAGGTGAATACAGATTTAGAATTGTTACATCTTCCTGTGAGTTGATCTTTTGTTTTTGTAAAGTGTCCTTTTAAATCTCCAACCCTTGTCTTTTGCCTTGAAGTCTACTTCTGCCTTGAAGTCTAACTGTGTTCTTATGGTGAGAGAGAGAGAGAGAGAGAGAGAGAGAGAAAATATATAATTTTTAATTTTTTTAATAATTTTTAAAGTCATTTTTGACAATCTGTCTTTTAACTTGGAGGATTTAGTCCATGTACATTCAGTATATTGTTGACATACTTGGGTTCAAATTTACTATCTTAGGGGCTATCATACTTTCTCTGTAACAGTTGAGAAAGTAAATATTTTAGGCTTTCTGATCCATTTGGTCTTTGTTGGAACTATTTAACTTTGCTGTTTGAGTGTAGAACCAGCCATAGCCAATATAAAATGAATACAGCTGTGTTCCAGTAAAACTTTCATACACAAAAGCAAATCATGGACCAATTTTGGCCGATGATGCTGTAATTTGCCAACCCTTGCCTTTTTAGTATTAATTTTCTTATTTGTTTTATATTTTTTTCTCTTTTTTCTTGTCTACTTTTATCTTGTTTTTAAAAATTCTGTTTTCCTCTGTTAGTTTAGAAGTAATTTTGTCCTCGATTATTCTTAGTGATTATCCTACAGATTACAGCATAACTTCCTTGACCTATTAATGTCTAATAATTATCTTTGTTACTCTTTTCCTGAAAATATACAGACCGTAGAACACTACTGCTTGTATGCCATTTGTATTTAATTTTTTACTATGTAATAAAAATTTCCAGTTTTTATTTTTTTTTTTGAGAGGTTTTTTCTATAGGTTGCGTGCACTCGCCAGACAGAGAAAGACATAGAGATAGAAAGCGAGAAATCACCCCCCAGGGGGGATGGTCACGCCGCAATCCCTTCTCTATTCCCCTCTCGGGATCTTGGGCACGCACGCACACGCGCCCGGCGTGAGTTTTAAGCCACCGGGTCCGGTCACAAACTGCAGTCGACTATGTGGGTGTCCAGCGACATAGCCGTTACACTTAACTGCTGGTCCTCAAAAATTTCCAGTTTTCAAAGAAGTTATTATTATGGAAATATACACTTAACTGCTATTTTTGTTGTATTAATATATTTCTTTAACTGTTTATTGTGGAAAATTTCAAACTTAGTCTAAAAATTTAGAAAATATTAGAAACCATGAAGTGTAATAAATTATAATACAGTTTCAACACTTCTTAGCATTTTACCAGTCTTGTTTAATGCAGTTCTCTGGCATTATATTATTACATCTATAGATGCTTGAATATGTATCTCTAAAGATTTTAAATCTTTAAATTGAAATAATTTTACATGTTTTTCTTTAACAGAGTAGTATGATTTAAACATGCTAATACTAATCCATTTAGTGTGTTCAAACAATGTTTTTATTTTGAATTAGTATTTCTTGTATTTTACTTATTAAAGTTACTTATTTTGGGGCCAATCAGTGAATGGTGATTGAGGCAGTTGAATTCCACATGGCTGACAGTACAGTTTGAATCCTGGACCCGGCGGCTTGAAAAAAACGCACACGTGTGTGTGTGTGTGTATGGCCAGAATCCCAAGAGGAGAATGGAGGAGAAGGGATTTTGGTATGGCTGTCCTCCTTGGGGGTGAGGTAATTTCTCATTCCCTGTCCACCTTTTCTTTCCCTCTTTTTTTCTCTCTTAGGTGAGCACACATACCCTATAGTAAAATTATTTGCTTTTTGTTTATATTCTACCTTCGATCATTTTTCTTCTACTTTAAAAACCTCTTAATAGGGGCCAGCAGGTGGCATGGTGGTTAAGGTGCTGGACTCCTACTGTTATTCAAGGTCTGGACCTGGCAGCTTGCTTTCTCACTCACTCACTCACTTACTCTCTGTCAAGCACGCGTGCCCTGCAGCAAATTAAAAATAATAATTATGATAAATAAAAATAAAATAATTATAAGAAAAACAGAAAAAAAATCTTAATGTTCCCCTTATGTATATTTGCTGGTGGTAAATTTTCAATTTTTGTTAGTCTGATCATATCTTTGCCTTCATTTAAAAAACTTTTGAGCCAGCTTATGGCTTGGTGGTTATGGGAACTGGATACTACAGGCCAGTTGTGCAGTTCGAGTCTCGGACCCAGCAGCTTTAGAAAAACACTGGGCACATGTGCATGCATACTTAAAGTCCCAAAAGGAGTGAGAAATGGAAGAGAAGGGATTATTGTATGACCATTCCCCATGGGAGATGTTTTCTTACTTTTCCTCTCTCTTTCTCTTTTGTCTCTTTCTTTCTCTAGTGAATGTATCTTCCCTTTAGTAAATTAAAAAAAAAAATCAAAACTCAATCTTTTATTATGGACACTTACAGATATATTAAAAAATATATAAAGGCACTATAATGAACTTTGATGTAACCATCACCCAATTTCAATGGTTATCAAATCATGGCCGCTCTTGTTCAATCTATCTTACTACCAAATTGTTATGATAACTGTCAGATTCAAAACAATTACATTTCATTCATCAGTATTTCAGAGATAATCTGTAGACGATAAGGGTTTTATAAAATACATATCTACAATGTGGCATCCTATCTAAAAATGTGGCATGAATTCTTTAATATCACCAAGTATCTATTCACATTCAATCATTCACATGTGTATGCATGTGTACAACGCTCACAGACATAGATTTCTTCTAATAGAATTCTAGCAAGATCTATACATTGCATTTGGTTGATATTGTTTTGTGAATCTCTTAATCTATAGTTCTCCTCCCAGACCTCCTCCTTTATGTTACTGACAAAGATTATTAATTCTACATAGGATTCCACATTCTGGAATATGTTAAGTGTATATCTGTAGTTTTATTTAACCTTTTCCTTTATGCCTGTACTTGCAGTAAATTGTCATTGAAATCTAACAACTTGATCAAACTTTATTTAATATTTTGAAAAAGGTGTTTCATAGGTGCTGCTGTATAATTTCCATTGAAGGCATGTAATAATGCAGTTACAGTTTTTGTTTGTTTGTTTGTTTTAAGATATTTTGCTATGGGGCCCATGTGCTTGCTGGAGAGACAGAAAGAGACAAAAAGTGAGAAAGACGCCCCCCCGGGGGCGGGGAGGATGGCCACACTTCAGTCCCCTATCCTCCTCCATTCTCTTCTTGTGATTTTGGGCACACATGCACACAAGCTGGACGTGTGTTTTATACCACCAGGTCTGGTTCTCGAACCATGGTTGACTACATGAGAGTCCAGTGATGGAATCATTACAACATCCACTGGTTTCATGTTATAGCTGTTTTGTGAGGTGAGTAGGAAGTGAAGGTCATCACCTAGATATATTTCATTAGGGGCTTACTGTCATTTATATTTTTGCTAAGTATGGAATTCTGGTTGTTAGATTGCTTTTCTTTTTTGAATTCTCTGAAGAATATTTCATTATCTACTCTGATAATGTTAGCAATCCAGTCTAGTTTTTATTCCTATGAGGGTAAAGCAGGGTTTAGTGGGAAAGGTTTGGCTACTTTTAATATTTTTTTGTTTTTGATTTTCAGTGGTTTTACTATGGTGTGACTAAGTGTAGATTTTTTTTTAATTACTTGTCCTCTTAAGTTTTGTTTGACTGTTTTGATCTGTGATTTGATAATCATTTGTCAGTTTTGGAAAGTTTTTCATCATTTCTTCAAATATTTTTGTCTGACCCATTCTTTCGGTATCCAAATGCTAGATTTTCTTCCCTTGTTCTTTATGTCTCTTCTTATGTTTTCCATTTTTATTTGTTTTTGTGAGCTTTAATCTGAGTTAGATTCTTTTCATCTCTCTTTCTGTTAACCAGTCCTCATTGCCCAGTCCAAATCGGCTGTGAAATGCTGTCCATCAAGATACTAATTTTAGTTGTATTTTTCAGATTTACAATTTGCATTTTTTTTCAAATTTGGTGTACTTTTCTCCACTACTTTTTAAATCATTTCCAGTTCTCTACTGAAATTTTTTATCCAATCTGTCACCTTGAATGTAATATGTAAACTTAACAAAATATAAGCTCTATCATCTTAACATTTGGGATCCTGCTAATTTGTT
>NW_006205575.1:1204217-1217045 GCF_000334495.1 Tupaia belangeri chinensis
CCTGCTGAGCTCTGTTTATGTTGTCTTGTTTCCTTACGTACCTGGTGGTGTTATGAATGTCTGTAAGATGTACAAGATTCAGCATCGGTATTTGAAAAGAACTGATTTGCAGTCCTTGTGAGGGCTTGCCTGCTATGGTTTGTCCTTACTCATGGAGTGCTGCTTTTCTAGTTTCAACTTAAAGGATATCGGGGTTTCCCTTGCTTCCCTTTGGCAGACCTGAACTCTTCAGGTTGGTGTTTTATGCTTCATGAGGCCATGAAAGCTCTGCTCTACTTAGTTTTTTAGCTACTTCTTCTAGGTGCCCCAGGAATAAGCCAGAAATTGAACTGCTTTTTCTTGCTTTTAAATTTATCCATTATGACAGCCATATTGTAATCCTTTCTCTAACTCTACTTTCAAGATTTTGGGCTCACATTTGTTTTTTTTTTAAGCCACTGGGTCCAGAACTCAAACTGTGTAGTTGGCCGTGTGAGATCTAGCACTCTTAAATCACAGTGCCACCAACTGGCCTTATCTCTTACATTAATATTTCTTTATTAACTTTTTTCAGATGATAAAATACTATTCTAGTAATACAGTAATAATTTAGATACAGAAAAGTTTAAAGGAACAGAAAGAAGTTCAAATACAATCAGTAATAGCCAGTTACTTGTTAATATTTCCTTTTAGAGCTGATCTTCATGGAGAGAGGGTTGTATTTAGAGATGTAGAGTTTAGAGATGAGCTTATTTTGCATAGTCTAGTTATGCTTGAGGCAATTAGATATCAAACAGATGTTCAGTGCAATAATAGTGTGGAGATCCAGAAGCAGTAGTTAGAAGCAGAAAGTTAAGTAGTTTGATAATTGAAACTATCAAAGTAAATACTAGGTCGTCGGGAAAGTCATGACGTATTTTCTATACAAAGCTGCATCATGACTTTCCCAACGACCCAAAACAAGCACAGTGGTGGTTATAGGATGCTCCACTGTTAGGGTAGCATATATGGAGAAGGACCAGGGTGATCATGGGAAAGATAAAAAACTATGACTTAAGTTTTGTAGTGTTAACAGCAGCCGGTGGTGCAGAGGTTAAGGCAGTTATATCCCACATGACTGAGTAGGTGGTTTGAGTCCCAGACCTAGTGACTTGAAAAATATTCTGGGCGTGTGGGCATGCATGCCCAAAATTCTGAGAAGAGAATGGAAGAGAAGAAATTGCAGTGTGGCTATTCCCCTTGGAGGGTGATTTCTTACTTTCCCTCTTGTCTCTGCCTCTATTTGGCGAGCACATGCGCCCTATAGCAAAAAGCTACAAAAAAAAAAAAAAAAAAAAAAGGCCAAAAGTAGCCTCATGTTTTGTGTTTATAAGTTATGTGTCTGTAGGCTATTTTTTTGTGTTTGTTTTTTTTTTTTAATTTCAAATTAAATGCCTCTTTTTCTTCTTCTTCTTCTTCTTCTTCTCCTTCTCCTTTTCCTTCTCCTTCTCGCTTTTGCCATAGAGTGCATGTACTTGCCTTGGCAGGGAGGGAAGAGGATTGTGAATGTGAGAAATCACCCCTTAGGGGAGATGGCCATACTGCAGTCCCTTACTCCTCAATTCTCTTTTCAGGATTTTGGGCACGTATGCACATGTCCCAGGCATGATTTTGGTGTATATGTGTGTGTGTGTGTGTGTGTGTGCGTGTGTGTGTATTTGGTGTGACAGAAAGACAGAGAGACAGGAAGCAAGAAATCACCCCCTAGGGGGCATGGCCACACCGCAGTCCCTTCTCCTCCCTTCTCCTCTTGGGATCTTGGGCACTCACACACACACACACCCCTGGCGTGAGTTTAAGCCACCGGATCCGGGACTCAAACTGCAGTCGACTCCATGGGAATCCAGTGACATAGCCATTATGCTAACTGCTGGTCCCCAGACTTAGTTTTTTAAAGTAATTATTCACTAAGGGAATTTAAAGATAGGACAGGAATTCATGATTACATGCTTGCTTACTTGTAACTTGTAAATTGAAGTATCTTTGGTTCTACATTTTTAATTGTACTTTGATAACTTTGCTATGTTTTTGTATCTAAACAAGAAATATTGTAATATGAAAATTTGATTTACAGAGCTACAATAGAAGAGGCATACTCCAGGTCTATGACAAAACTAGCAAAATCTGCAAGTAATTATTCACAACTTGGGTAAGTGAATTTCTTCCTCTTTTAGAACGTTCATTTAGGCATAGTTCTTGAGAATATTAGGCTCTCATTGAGGATATAATTATTTCAAAAGTGTCAATATATTATGCACTTAAAGGTGTTAAGATATGTTAACATGTGTCTCATATGAATATATTCTTGATGTGGTAAAAAAATACAGTTTAACTTGCTGAATCAGCTAATGTAACAGTAAAGTAGACTATTTTTGCTCTTTTATTCATCATTCAGTAGTGTAAATTTAAGATTATCAATGTTATGTTGCACATGAGCAGAGTATTTATTCTAGTTTTCTGTAAATTAAATGTTTCACAGTGATTACGTCAAGGATCCAATTAAGAAGAGGGACTGGATGATGTGGGATAGTGGTGGCATCCATCGTGCTCTATAAGGCTGAGCCACGTGGAAAGGTTCTGGGTTCAATTCTGAAAAACTGTGCCTTGATTTGGGTCTGGCTGAAGCTGGGCACCAAGACCCTGTTTGGGGTGCAGTGTCTTATCTGTATCTTTTTCTCTGTCTCTCGTATTCATGGAAGAAATAAATAAAAAACAAAATTCACTTAGGGTAAACTTTGTTGGTCTGACTGAGGTGGTGCATTCAGGGGAACACTTCTGTGCTATGGCCGCGGCTATCTTGGAGGCCCAGGTTTGGTTTCTGGCCCAGTCTAAACAGTCTGGATGTGGTGGCCGTGCCTGTTGTCTTAGGTATGACTTGAAAGACTAGGGCAGGAGGATCATGAGACCCTATCAAAAATGACTCTCTCTCTCACTTCAAAAAAAGAGAGAAACTTTATTGAAATGATTAGAATGCATTAAATGTCCCCTGTGATTTTTATAGACTATCATTAACTCATTCTTGTAAATATTTCTCTTGAAGAAATATGCTCTTTGAAAATGAAAATAATATTTAAATGAGATGTGCTCATTGCTGTAACAACTATGGAAAGAATAATTGTGTAATCTGAATCATGGCGGCTCTGGAAGGAATGCTTAATCTGGTTTAATTATTTAAAAATTGGGAAAAGGGGGCCGGCAGGTAGCATGGTGGATAAGGGCGCTGGACTCCCACATAGCTGATGGCGGTTCGAGTCCCAGACCTGGTGGCTTATTTACTCTCTCTCTCTCTCTCTCTGGTCAAATTAAAATAAATGAATAAAAAATGTTAAATAATTCTTGTAAAAAAATGGGAAAAGGTTATATTTTAGCTAATATGCTGAAATAATTAATCTAACACTTTTAAGGATTTTTGCAATGACATTGAGTATTTTGTATTTGAGAATCTGATGGGGACTAGCAGATGGTGTAATGGTTACGTCGCTAGACTCTCACGTAGTTGTTCACAGTTTGAGTCCAAGACCTGGTGGTTTAAAACTCACACTTGGCACATGTGCATGTGTGCCCAAAATCCTGAGAGGAGACTGGATGTCAAGGGGTTGGAGTGTGGCCATCCCCCCGGGAGGTGATTTCTCGCTTTCGGTCTCTGTGTTTCTCCAGTGAGTGCATGCACCCTATAGCAAAAATCTCTCTCAAAAATAAAAGAGAATCTGATGAATCTGTGAATCCCCTGAGACTTTATGCAAAATTTTGTGTTAGATATTAACAACAACGTATTTCCAACAAAGAGGGTCTCTACCAGTTATCAGATTGACAAATGATTCTGTGATTTCTTAGTATTGATAGACAGATTCAATAAAGTTTCATAATACAAAATTGACATCCAAAAATCAGCAGTGTTATGTCGTCTAGATCAGCCTCCATCCTTGAGCTTGCAGTACCCTAGCCCAAGTAGCTAGAGTTGAAGGTGGATGCCACTACACACAGCATTTAGTTTGAACTGGGAATTGAACCAGTCGTCCCACCTTGTCTCAATTTGCAGTGCACACAACCATGACTGTGCCCATAATTTATTTATTTTTTTTGTTTTTAAGAGAGAGTTTTTTGCCATAGGGTGCATATGCTCACTGGAGAGACATAGATAGACAGACAGAAAGCTAGATATCACCACCCTTCCCCCACAGGAGGAATGACCATGCTGCAATCCCTTCTCCTCCATTCTCCTCTTGGAATTTTGGGCATACATGCTCATGTGCCCAGTGTGAATTTTAAGTCACTGGCTCTGGGACTTAAACCATGGTCAAATACATGGGAGTGCCGTTACCATTATGCCATCTGCTAGTCCCCATAATTTCTTTTTTATTGACCACGGTAGAAGGCCAGAAAGTAACTGGAATAATAAACTAGCTTTAACACTTGACCTTAGTTTTACTGTAGAAGATTCTATCCTATTCTTAGTTACTAGGTGGGAGATAGAAGGAACATGGATTGGCTTCAGTTATTTTTCCAAATAACAAACTTACTGACATTTTTGCCTTTGGCATGTGTACTTCTCACAAATAACTGGTGATATACTTTAACCACTCTTACTTAACATAGCACTAGAAGTCCTAGACAGAGTAATTAGGCAAGAGAAATAAAGGGTATCAAATTGAGAAGAAGGAAGTCAGATTGTCCCTGTTTTCAAACAAAATGATCTTATATATAGATAATCTAATAAATCTGCCAAAAAAACTCTTAGAACTGATAAGCAAATTCAGTAAAGTAGTAGGTTATAAAATCAACATACAGAAATCAGTATTTTTTTTAAACACCAATAACAAACTAAAAAAGAAAAAGTAAGCAGTCCTGTTTATAATAGCTCCAAAAAACAAAATATATAGGAATAAATTAACCAAAGAGATAAAAAAAAAACTCTACAGTGAAAGTTATGAAAGAAACACTGATGAGAGAAGTAAAAGATACACAAAAACTGTAAGACCTCCCATGTTCATGGATGGGAATAATTAATAATTGTTAAAATGTTCATATTACCCAAAGCAGTCCACAGATTCAGTATAAATTCTACCAAAATGCTAATGGTATTGCTTTACCTAAACAAGAAAATCAATCAAAATTTGCATAGAACCATAAAAGACTCTAAGTAGCCAAAGCAATTCTGAGCAAAAAAGGGCAAAGTTGGAGATATCACACTGCAAAACTTCCATTTGTAAACACAATAACATGGTATAGTGTGGAAAAAAGGCACACACATTCATCTATGTGCCTTTTTTCCACTCAGAACAGAGAACTCAGAAATAATCCACATACACACAGCCAACTGATTGTCAGCAAGGGCAATAAGAATATTTATTGGGGACAGGACAATCTCTTCAACAAATGGTGCTGGAAAAGTATATACCATATTCATAAAGGGAAACTAGATTCTTAATTCTTACCATTTATGGAGGGAACTTCAGAAAATTTGTGAAAAATGGAATTAAAGTATGAGTTTATTTTAGTGCAAAAAATGTTAAATCTATGCATAGTTTTTTCATAATATGCACTTGCCATAAATTTTTTTGAAGACTCTCTCATACAGACTTCAGCTCAAAATGGATCAAAGATTTAAATGTTAGCTAAAACTACGAAGCTACTAGAAGAAAACATAGGAGAAATGCTACAAGACATTGGTTTGGTCAAAGATGTTTCTGAACAATACCTCAAAAGCACAGCAATAGTAAAAGCAAAAATAGACAAATGGGGTTATGTCAAACTAAAAAACTTATGCGAGGGACCAGCAGATGGTATCATGATTAGGTTACTGAACTCTGACATGGCTGACTGCAGTTCGAGTCCCAGACCTGGTAGCTTGAAACTCATGCTGGGTGTATTTGTGTGTGTGCCCAAAATCCTGAGAAGAGAATGGAAGAGAAGAGATTGTGGCATGGCCATCCCCCCTGGGGGATGATTTCTTGCTTTCGGTCTCTTTGTCTCTCTGGCAAGTGCATGCGCCCCATACCAAAAACCTCTCTCTTAAAAAAAGAAAAAAAGCTTCTACAAGGCAAATGAAACAAATCAACAGAGTGAAGGGACAACCTACCACATGTGAAAAAAATATTTGCTAACTATTCGTCTGACAAAGGATTAATATATAGAATATACAAGAAACTTGAACTCAGCAGCAAAAAAGAAAAAAAAATCTTATCTAAAAATGGGCCATATAGCTGCTATGAAGCAGTGGTAATGTAAGTGCTCTGCAAGGCTAGAAACGATATGGCTGTCTGCAGGTTTGAATCTCCAGGTCAGTCTGAAAACATGCTGGGGGTGAGTACATGGAGCTGCCCTGAGGAGCTGGAGAGCTGGGGAAGGGAGATTGTGGCATGACAAGATGCTATCAGAGGTGCTTCTCTTTCTCTTTCTCTCGTGTGCATGTGTCCATATCATTAAAAAAAAAGGGCAGTAGATATGAGTAGACACTTTACAAAAGAAGAATACAAATGGCCAAAAAGAACACGAGAAATGCTCAAAATCACTAATCATTAGGAAAATGCAGATCAAAACCACAATGAGGCATCATCTCACTCCAGTAAGAATGGCTATTAAGAAACCAAACAAACAAAATAGCAAAGGTTGTGGAGAAAGGGACATTCTTGTGTACTGTTGGGAATGTAAATTAGTATAACCATGATGGAAAATAGTGTGGAGGTTCTTCAAAAAGCTACAAGTAGAACTACTATTGGGTCATTGGAAAAGTCATGAGGTATTTTTCTGTGCAAAAATGGATCATGACTTTTCTGATGACCCAGTAATCCTACATTGGTGATGTATCCAAAGGAAGGAAAATCAGTATGTCAAAAGGATTTCTGCTTCCATGTTTATTGCAGCATTGTTCACAGCAGTGAAGATATGGAATCATTCTAAGTGTCTATCAACAGATGAATGAATAAGGAAAACATGGTATATGCATATATATGTGTATATATCTATATTATATATATTAGATATGTAAGTATATACAGTATTACATGTATAGTATACATATATATGTATAGTATACATATATAATATATGTATAGTGTGTATGTATATGTGTATATATGTATATACAGACACACAATGAAAGACTATTTCATAAAAAGGGATGAAATTCGGTCGCTTGAGACAACATGAATTTTCATGGAAGTTGTAATATTAAGTGAAATAAGCCAGGAACAGAAAAACATATACTGTGTGTTCTTACTCATTTGTGGAAGCTAAAAATAATTGATTTCATATTAGAAGAGAATAGAAGAGTCGTTGTCAGATTCTGGGAAGTGTAAGGGAAAGGTAGGAAGATATTGGCTATTGGACACAAAATGATACTTAAGCAGCATAAATTTTAGGTTTCTATAGCATAGTAGAATGACTCTGTTTAACAGTAATATGTTGTATACTTCAGGATATTATTATTTAGAGGATATTGAATGTTCCTAACACAGAGTAACATTAAATTTTGAGGTAATGGTTATGCTAATTACCATGATTTAATCATTATATGTTGTATTTATATGTTGTATAGTTATATTGTACTTCATAAATACGCACAATTATAATATGTCAGCTAATTTAAAAAACAATAGATAATATTATTTTTGTGGTAGTGGTATCTTAAGAACATAACAGTTTTAAATAGTAATGTTTTTACTTACTGTTACATATTTTAACCAGAAATTGAATGGTGTATTCACTTGCTTTGAAATGTATTTTTAGTTTTGTTTTTCTGTATTCACTTGCTTTGAAATGTATTTTTAGATTTGTCAGTCTTTTTCTTAGTGCTTGTATACAGTATCGACTATTACTTGACCAGATATTGTTATATATATATATATAAATTTTAAAAATTGACCTGTTGAAATTTGGTTTAAAAAATCTATATTTAAAGAAATCTTACATTGAACCCCCTTTGCAGTGTAAAGAATTCATTGGTAAAGTAAGGGGATACTTCCATCTTGCCTGTTTTGAGAAGTCCACACTATCATGTATCAGGTTTACACAAAGTGAAGTACAAGTATTTTGGTGCTTTAGTGAATGGATACATTTTAAGTATCTCTTCTGAAATTTTCCACCTAACTGCTTACCAGATTTAGTGCTGATTAGATTTTTAAAGTGTTAGATGAGATCTAATCAGAACGGTACTATTCTGAGTACTTTAATCATCCTCTTTGAACTTTTTTATTATTGTGTTGCGTTGTTGGAAAGGCCATGACCCATTTTTGCTAAGAAAAACAGAAAAAATTCATCATGACTTTTCTGACAACCCAGTACACAATGATTGTGTTGCCAGTTAACTTTCCTATTGGGCAGTGAATGTACTGATCGGCAGAGAATACATACTGGAATAAGTAATTGCTTTCTCTGCCTTCCTGCCTTAGTTGTATTTGCCGCCATTTGTTTGTTTTCTGTTAGAAGTTGTCTTAGTCCATTACTGTGTTGCTAACAGAAATACCTAAGACTGAGTGATTTGTAAGGAAATAAAGGTTAACTGACTCACGGTTTTGGTGACTAGAAAGTCTAAAGGCATAGGCCTGGAATCAGGCCAGCCTGTAACATGGCTCATGGAAGCACAGAGGATTGCAGGCATGTGCAGGGAGAGAGAGCAAGCTGTGAACACTGCCCCCTCTCTTACAGCAGCCAGCTCTTTTGAGAACCAACTCTTTTTTGTGAGACCTAGAACTCACTGGGTCTCATGAGATGTCATCAATCTATTCATGAGAATGCTGCCCCTGTAATGCAGTTACCATAATCCAGTCATCACCCATTAGGCATACCACTTCCCAAATACCAAAATATGAAACTTTGGTGACAGACTAGTGTCCATACCATGAAAGACCACTTTAAAGATATACCTGAGCAAAGTATAAATTATTCTTAGACTATAGTGACTAAAAGTTCAGACTATCCATTGGAGTCCTAAATACTATCTGAGATATGATAATGTAGTAGTTCTTGGATGTATTTGAGCCTCCTGAACTTTAAAAATCCTAATGTAGAGAAAAAGTGATAGCAAAGTACCTCATACATCCCATACTTTGAGGTAGAAAGGAAACTTTGTTATTAGTGTATTGTTGAAGTATACAGATAAAATTATAATCCCAACAAATGTTTCAAATAACTGCCCTAAAATAATCCTTATGTAAATACCAATGATATTATAACGTAACTATAACTTTAAAGAATTACATGTAAAAACTTGACTTTTATGTGTTTAAATCAAGAGAAACTTTATTTATTTATTTATTTATTTATTTTTTGGAGAGGTTTTCGCCATAGGGCGCGTGCGCTCGCCAGACAGACAGAGACATAGAGACAGAAAGCGAGAAATCACCCCCCAGGGGGGATGGTCACGCCACAATCCCTTCTCCTCCATTCTCCTCTCGGGATCTTGGGCACGCACGCACACGCGCCCGGCGTGAGATTTAAGCCACCGGGTCCGAGACGCGAACCGCGGTTGACTACGTGGGAGTCCAGCGACATAGCCATTACGCTAACTGCTGGTTCCCAAGAGAAACTTTATTTTTGACAGAGCATTTTAAATGAAGTACTAAACAGTTTAAAATTGAAGTTTTTTTAAAAAATATAATTATTTATTTTATTTTATTTATTCATTCATTTTATTTTAATTTGACCAGAGAGAGACAGAGAGAAAGAGAAATTAAGCTGCCAGATCCAGGACTTGAACCGTGGTCAGCCATGTGGGAGTGTCCAGCACCTTAACCACCACACCACCTGCTGGTCCCAAAATTGAAGTTTAATAGAGTTGATTTTTTCCCTTTACTTATTTATTTTAATTCATTTATTTTAAAAATTTTTGAGAAGTTTTTGCTATAAGGTGCATGCGCTTGTCAGAAAGACAGAGAGAGACAAAGAGACAGAAAGCAAGAAATCACCCCCCCCCCGGGGGATGACCACACCGCAGTTCCTGCTCCTCCACTCTCCTCTTGAGATCTTGGGCATGCATGTACACGCACCTGGCGTGAGTTTAAGCCACCAGGTCTGGGACATGAACTGCATTCGACTACATGGGAGTCCAGTGACATAGCCATTATGCCAACTGCTGGTCCTTAATAGAGTCTATTTTTAACAATAGGCTGTGGTAGAAAGGCTTCTGATACAAGTCCAAATAAGCAAATGAATTCAGAAAAATAATACGATATAATATGATAATATTATGATAGTTATAATATGATATAGTTAAGTAAGAGGTGGCCATGACAAGACCTGTGATATGTAATTAGCCCATTTCTGTGTACAGGAGGTCCAAAAATATTTTAAATAATTAATCAAAGATTAAAAAATCCACTCTCCACTGGACACCCCCTGGCCCTTCCTCTGACAAGAGGAGTGAGTCCAGAGATCTCACCACACTAAGCATGAGGCTATAGTTATGTGGCATTTCACATAGAAAATAGCTAGTAGTAGAACTTAGGTCCTCTTTTACCTAATAGGAAAAAAAAAAAAAGTAAAGAACCACAAGAAATAAAGGAAAAAGTTTATCAGGGCCAACAAGTGGCATGGTGGCTAAGGGCACCCACATGGCCGACTGGTTCGAGACCCAAACCCAGACCTGGCACTTCCCTTCTCTCTCTCTCTCTCTCTGGTCAAATTAAAATAAGTAAATAAATAAATAAACTAAATAAAATAATTCTTTAAAAAAATCTGTCATCATCTCATTCATTATTTTGATTTTATCTTTTACCTCAGTAAAATTGCTTACTGTAGCATTATTGATTCCATCAGTTTCATATTAGAACCTTAAACTTTCTTTTTTAGTAAATTATTCTCATGTTTTTCCTTTCTTTCAGAACATTTGCACCAGTGTGGGATGTGTTTAAAACGTCCACAGAGAAATTAGCAAATTGTCACTTGGATCTTGTTAGAAAATTACAAGAATTAATAAAAGAAGTTCAGAAGTATGGAGAAGAACAAGTCAAATCTCATAAAAAGGTGTCCTTTTTTACTCATTAAAGAATTGGTTGGTCAGATATTGGGTGCTTTACAGTTCAGTAATTTTGGTGAATCATTTCATATGAAACAGACTAAAGAAGAAGTTGCAGGAACTCTAGAAGCTGTCCAAACCATTCAGAGCATAACTCAAGCCCTCCAAAAATCTAAGGAAAATTACAATGCCAAGTGTGTGGAGCAGGAGCGTTTGAAAAAAGAAGGAGCTACACAAAGAGAAATAGAAAAGGTAATTGTAATAAAATTAGTTCCTGTACCATTTCAGAGCATTTTGACATACCAAACTCTGTATATATAATCTTTATTCACTCAAGAATGATCTAATTTTGAAGAAGACATGAGCCTTACAGTATTACTGATTTATCTAGTGTGGAAGTGGATTTGTAAAATCTGTTGTCTTTGGTAAATAGTTCAGGAAACACATAAGAAATGGTCTTTTAAAAATGTCATTGACACATTTGCGGTAATTTTTTAAAAAGAATTATTATATTTAACTTTATTTATTTATTTATTCATTTGTTTATTTTAATTTGACCAAAGAGGGACAGAGTGAGAGAGAGAGAAAGCAAGACACCAGGTCCAAGACTCAAACCACAGTCAGCCATGTGGGAATCCCAGCGCCTTTAACCGCCACGCCACCTGCCAGCCCCACGCAGTATTTTTTTTAATAGTAGATAACTGATGAGATATATGCTTGGTATAGGATTTAACAATGAAATAAAAATGGTTTTGGAGGAAGATTTTAGAACAGATGCTTAGAAATAAGCTTTAAATGTATGTTGTAGGTGATTTATTGCTGACTTTGAGTACATTTATGGAGCACTGTGGTAAACCACAGCCTTTTCCCCAACTCATGCTTTAATTGAAAATAAATTTTGTCTCTTTTTTAAATGTTTAAAATAGCCGTTCGCTACTTGATGTGGTATATCTCATTTTGAAAAGTTTGAAAAAATATATAGTTAAAAAAAAAAAGAAAACCAAATTATACAGTATTGTAATTGTGACTATAACTGTGCATAAACTTGGGCAAAAACAAGGAGAGAATGTAAGAAAAAAATTGGTGGAATTTAGAGTACTATATGTCCTTCAGTGTTTGCACAATAAAAGTTAGGAAGAGGGGAAAAGGTAAGACTAAGTTTATGACTTGAAAATACTAGCTGTTCCAGGCATAGCAATTATGAATAAATTATAAAAAGAGAAAACAAAACATAATAACAGGTTTCAGAAAGAGCCATAATATGATCTCTGTGGACCAGAAATCCGAAGTGGCATGTAGAGATTGATTATGCAGGCTTAGGACTCAAAAGCCCTAAGGTAGGCAGTGGACTGTGGCTCTTGTGTGGTAAAGGGGTCTAAAGGTTCTCCTCTTAAGATGAGGCACAGAGATCCTGATTCATTGCCTAAAGCTATAGGTAGGGAAGAAAGAAGGCTCTTGGGCTGTTGCTAAAGCCTTACTGGAAGTTGAAGGTTTAGGGACAAAAAGTAGAGAGTCACAGTCCTGACTAGGAATCAAGGCAAGGGATCAGTTTGTAACTGTTTTTACTATATCTCTAGAATTCTTGCCAGGAAGTAATTAACTGTGGCCAGCCATGTAGTAGAGTGGTTAAGCGTGGTACATAGGAAGTGGTCTCCCACATGACAGACTGGATGTTCAAATCCTGGCTCCTGAAACCTTGGAAAACGTGCTAGGTACCTATATTTGTGTGACAAAATCCCTGACAGGATGGAGAAATGGAGGAAAAAGGATTGTGAAATGATCATACCTTTTGGGGGTGCTTTCTCTCTCTCTTGCAAACACCCTCTGCAAAAAAAAAAAAAAAAAAAAAAACAAAA
>NW_006205575.1:1220427-1296875 GCF_000334495.1 Tupaia belangeri chinensis
TCCTGCTCCTCCACTCTCCTCTTGAGATCTTGGGCATGCATGTACACGCACCTGGCGTGAGTTTAAGCCACCAGGTCTGGGACATGAACTGCATTCGACTACATGGGAGTCCAGTGACATAGCCATTATGCCAACTGCTGGTCCTTAATAGAGTCTATTTTTAACAATAGGCTGTGGTAGAAAGGCTTCTGATACAAGTCCAAATAAGCAAATGAATTCAGAAAAATAATACGATATAATATGATAATATTATGATAGTTATAATATGATATAGTTAAGTAAGAGGTGGCCATGACAAGACCTGTGATATGTAATTAGCCCATTTCTGTGTACAGGAGGTCCAAAAATATTTTAAATAATTAATCAAAGATTAAAAAATCCACTCTCCACTGGACACCCCCTGGCCCTTCCTCTGACAAGAGGAGTGAGTCCAGAGATCTCACCACACTAAGCATGAGGCTATAGTTATGTGGCATTTCACATAGAAAATAGCTAGTAGTAGAACTTAGGTCCTCTTTTACCTAATAGGAAAAAAAAAAAAAGTAAAGTACCACAAGTAATAAAGGAAAAAGTTTATCAGGGCCAACAAGTGGCATGGTGGCTAAGGGCACCCACATGGCCGACTGGTTCGAGACCCAAACCCAGACCTGGCACTTCCCTTCTCTCTCTCTCTCTCTCTGGTCAAATTAAAATAAGTAAATAAATAAATAAACTAAATAAAATAATTCTTTAAAAAAATCTGTCATCATCTCATTCATTATTTTGATTTTATCTTTTACCTCAGTAAAATTGCTTACTGTAGCATTATTGATTCCATCAGTTTCATATTAGAACCTTAAACTTTCTTTTTTAGTAAATTATTCTCATGTTTTTCCTTTCTTTCAGAACATTTGCACCAGTGTGGGATGTGTTTAAAACGTCCACAGAGAAATTAGCAAATTGTCACTTGGATCTTGTTAGAAAATTACAAGAATTAATAAAAGAAGTTCAGAAGTATGGAGAAGAACAAGTCAAATCTCATAAAAAGGTGTCCTTTTTTACTCATTAAAGAATTGGTTGGTCAGATATTGGGTGCTTTACAGTTCAGTAATTTTGGTGAATCATTTCATATGAAACAGACTAAAGAAGAAGTTGCAGGAACTCTAGAAGCTGTCCAAACCATTCAGAGCATAACTCAAGCCCTCCAAAAATCTAAGGAAAATTACAATGCCAAGTGTGTGGAGCAGGAGCGTTTGAAAAAAGAAGGAGCTACACAAAGAGAAATAGAAAAGGTAATTGTAATAAAATTAGTTCCTGTACCATTTCAGAGCATTTTGACATACCAAACTCTGTATATATAATCTTTATTCACTCAAGAATGATCTAATTTTGAAGAAGACATGAGCCTTACAGTATTACTGATTTATCTAGTGTGGAAGTGGATTTGTAAAATCTGTTGTCTTTGGTAAATAGTTCAGGAAACACATAAGAAATGGTCTTTTAAAAATGTCATTGACACATTTGCGGTAATTTTTTAAAAAGAATTATTATATTTAACTTTATTTATTTATTTATTCATTTGTTTATTTTAATTTGACCAAAGAGGGACAGAGTGAGAGAGAGAGAAAGCAAGACACCAGGTCCAAGACTCAAACCACAGTCAGCCATGTGGGAATCCCAGCGCCTTTAACCGCCACGCCACCTGCCAGCCCCACGCAGTATTTTTTTTAATAGTAGATAACTGATGAGATATATGCTTGGTATAGGATTTAACAATGAAATAAAAATGGTTTTGGAGGAAGATTTTAGAACAGATGCTTAGAAATAAGCTTTAAATGTATGTTGTAGGTGATTTATTGCTGACTTTGAGTACATTTATGGAGCACTGTGGTAAACCACAGCCTTTTCCCCAACTCATGCTTTAATTGAAAATAAATTTTGTCTCTTTTTTAAATGTTTAAAATAGCCGTTCGCTACTTGATGTGGTATATCTCATTTTGAAAAGTTTGAAAAAATATATAGTTAAAAAAAAAAAGAAAACCAAATTATACAGTATTGTAATTGTGACTCTAACTGTGCATAAACTTGGGCAAAAACAAGGAGAGAATGTAAGAAAAAAATTGGTGGAATTTAGAGTACTATATGTCCTTCAGTGTTTGCACAATAAAAGTTAGGAAGAGGGGAAAAGGTAAGACTAAGTTTATGACTTGAAAATACTAGCTGTTCCAGGCATAGCAATTATGAATAAATTATAAAAAGAGAAAACAAAACATAATAACAGGTTTCAGAAAGAGCCATAATATGATCTCTGTGGACCAGAAATCCGAAGTGGCATGTAGAGATTGATTATGCAGGCTTAGGACTCAAAAGCCCTAAGGTAGGCAGTGGACTGTGGCTCTTGTGTGGTAAAGGGGTCTAAAGGTTCTCCTCTTAAGATGAGGCACAGAGATCCTGATTCATTGCCTAAAGCTATAGGTAGGGAAGAAAGAAGGCTCTTGGGCTGTTGCTAAAGCCTTACTGGAAGTTGAAGGTTTAGGGACAAAAAGTAGAGAGTCACAGTCCTGACTAGGAATCAAGGCAAGGGATCAGTTTGTAACTGTTTTTACTATATCTCTAGAATTCTTGCCAGGAAGTAATTAACTGTGGCCAGCCATGTAGTAGAGTGGTTAAGCGTGGTACATAGGAAGTGGTCTCCCAGATGACAGACTGGATGTTCAAATCCTGGCTCCTGAAACCTTGGAAAACGTGCTAGGTACCTATATTTGTGTGACAAAATCCCTGACAGGATGGAGAAATGGAGGAAAAAGGATTGTGAAATGATCATACCTTTTGGGGGTGCTTTCTCTCTCTCTTGCAAACACCCTCTGCAAAAAAAAAAAAAAAAAAAAAAACCAAAAAACAAAAAGCCAAAACCAAAAAAACCCCCTCAACAACGAAACTACCTTTGTAAGAGTGATACTAAATTGGGACCTTGGAAGGCTGGTAGGAGATAACCTGAAAACTGCTAGTTGGAGATAGGTGAGCATAAAAAATAAAACATAGTATGATAGTACTGCTTGCATTGTATTCTATGGAATTGTTCAGTGTTTCTGATGGAGGGAGTGGAGAAGAGGGAGCAAAAATCAAAAAGCCGATGCCTCAGAATGAGTAAACAACCAGAATTCTAGAGAATGTCTAAGAAATCTAATCTTAAGCCAGACAACCAGTAAATTGAATAATTATGATAAGAATCTACAGGTGAAATTTAAATTTGTAAAACTGGTGAATAAAAACATTTATATGTGCTAAGGATGTTTGAAGAAATAAATCAATATAAACTTAAAAAATACTGGGGTCAGTAGGTTGTGTGGTGGTTAAGGTGCTAAACTCCCACAGGGTCAACCACTGTTTGAATCCGAGACCTGGTGGCTTACTTTCTCACTTTCCCTCTCTCTCTCTCTCTGTCTCTCTCTGGTCAAATTACAATAATAAGTCTTTTAAAAAACAAATATTAAGTTAAAAGAAATATAATGAAATCAGACCTACTAGATAAGAAGAAACATCTAGTTAGAAAATTTTGAAATTGGAAAAAATATATGGTTATTGAAACTAAAAAAGCAATAGAGAAAAGAAACTTCAAACTTGATATAGCTAAAGATTGACTCTGGAAGGTATTAATAGTGCTGAGAGACCTCACCCAGAACATAGTACATTGCTTACTCACATTTATCTAACATGAATTTCAGGAGGAAAGAAATGGAGGGGATGGTGGGCAAGGACTATTTGAACAGTTAACTGATCAGAATTTCTTAGAATTGAAGAAGTTCAAGAGTCCTCATATTGAAAATATATTATAAATAATAATAAGGTAAAACAAAAATAAATTCAGACCTAAACTTAAAAAAATATTAAAAGCTGAGAGGTATTTCTTTTTTCTCATGTCTTTGAAATTAGAATGTATCTTCAACTGATATTATCATGTAATTGTTGGTAAAGTGCTCTTTTTGGTGTAGTTTGATTGCTTGCACAAACTTGGTTGCATGACTGGATAGCTGTAACATTTTGATGTGTCAGTTGAAAAACCAGGATTGTTTAAGGAAAAAATAGATTTTTAAAATTTTTATTTATTTTTATTTTCTTCCATAGGCAAGAGAGGCAGGGAGGGGGAGAGAGAGAACACACCCAATAGGGTTCTGATGCTACACTCCATCTCCAACCTGAGCCAGCTTTGGATCATAGGTACAGAAATGTCCGGCATACTCAGGGAGGTCTCTAGACTTGAACTGGGAGCCTTACTATATAGGGTTACCACAGAGAGGTGTGATATTTTACCACTGTACCACCATCTGGCACCGAGGAAGGAATAGTTCTGATTGTTGTCTGAAGTTTTTGATAAGATCAAAATATGGACATAAAAGTGGAGACTTTTTTTTAAGGTATTTGCCATGGGGTGCGTGCACTCACTGGAGAGAGAGAAAGAGAGAGAGAGGGAGGGAGGACAAGTGAGAAATCACCCCCCAGTGGGGGTAGCCACGCTGCAATTCCTTCCCCTCTTGGGATTTTGGGCATACATATACATGCACACACACCTAGCATGATTTTCTAGCTGATGGGTTCAGGGCTTAAACCACGGTTGGCCCTGTGGGAGTCTAGCACCTTAACCATTGTGCTACTTGCTGGCCCCAGTAGTGGAGCACTTTTAAGGAATGCTGTGTCACTAATGCTCTTAATGATATTGAAGATAATATAATTTAAGAAGCTCACTGATCTCTGAATTAGAAAGTAATTGAGGCCCCACTATGGTGGAGCAGGTGATAGGGTGCTCCTGTGATTTTGAAGCCATATGGATGACTTAGTTTTGGATCCTGAGTTGACCTGAACACACTACTGGTGCACCCATGTGTGTCTGTTTATCCTGGCTGACTGGGAGGTTGGGGGAAGATTGAGGCCTAGCAAGACCCAGTTGGAAATACCTGTGTCTGTTGGTCTCAAATAAACAAACAAACTAACTTAAAAAATAATAAAAGAAAGTAATTGAGAAGTGTCAGAATTTGAATAGAAGGTTTAAGGGTATCTCAATTTAATTTCCTTTTCTTTTTATTATATTCTATATCCCATAAGAGTGATATCACACATAATTAGTATAGAATAAAAATCTATATGTAAGTCAGTCTAAAAGAGCTCTTTCAATAAGTACAAAATAAAAATTCTAAGGATAAAAAAGCATTTTTCATGGCTTAGTTGACAACATTAAAAAAAAGTTTTAGTGGGATGCAAGATAATGGTATACCTTGCAATTAATAGTATACCAGAGTTAATATACTCAAATATGTACATTAGGTATAACTCTTAAAAGAATGGAAATATAATCTCAGTCTTCTAAATCAGCAGAAGGAAGGGAACATTCAAATTTTTTGTAACCTAAGATGAGAGAAGAAGAAAATAAAGAACAGTAAACAGAAAACTCAAAATAAATGGAAAGAAACTAATCCAAATATATAAATGATCATAATACATTTAAGTATTTTAGACTTACATAGTAATAGACTGTCAAATTGAAAAAAATTATGTAAAACAGCATTCAATATTAGGAGAATATTTTGTATAATGTAATACTATATAGCAGCATTTCAAATAAATGAACTAAGTGGGATGCAATAATAGATCTGAGATTTAAAATACTCTAGCAAAAGAAGTTGGGAGAGGAAGAATAGATTGAACTTTGGAGCTAGGTGATGGGTTCTGGGGTCCATTAACCCTCTTTGGTGTAATTTCTGTGAAAAAGTTAGAAAAGGAGCGGGCTAAGATGATGTATATTAACATAGATAAGTCTAAAAAGCATGAGGTACAAGAAAAGTAAGTTTTCAGAATAATATGTAGAATTTGAGGCCTTTTGCATAAACTTTAGTTCTGTAAAGAAATACTGTTTATATATAAGTAAATAAGTGTTAGAGCCATGTGTGGGGGCCAAGCGCTAAGAACGTGATGGAAATTAGCTTTGCTGGAATGAGACTGGTAAGAACATGGAGCCTCATTAGTCTATGTGATATTTACTTAGTCTTTTCCAAAAAATAAGGAGGAGGACCAGATTTCAAAATAAAATAATAACTTAAAAATTTATCAGCCAGAAGGGTCAGTTTACTTAAAATATGTAATATACATACATGCCACGCAGTGGTATGGTTTCTATATCATTAATGTAAATGTCGACTAAATTAATTGAAACTTTCCTGAGAGTCAGAGTCCCATTTTTCATTTTTTTTTCACTATAGGGCACATGCACTCGCCAGACAGAGAGAGACATAGAGACAGAAAGGGAGAAATCACCCCCCAGGGGAGGTTGGACATGCCACAATCCCTTCTCCTCCATTCTCCTCTCAGGATCTTAGGCATGCATGCACATGCGCCCAGTGTGAGTTTTAAGCCACCGGGTCTGGGACGCGAACCGCGGTCAACTACGTGGGAGTCCAGCGACATAGCCGTTACACTAACTGCTGGTTCCCTGTTTTGTTTTTATAAAACCCTAAGTGCCTAAAATGTAGTAAACACTTGAAAAAAATATGTGGTAACTAGAGGAGACACATAAAGAAATGATTCAGAGTCTTTAGGCATAAAGTTTATTTAATACTGTGCAATGATTTGGATGAAGTTAAAGGATTTCTGTTCAGCTAACATACTGAGTAAGGACTGTTGCATGTCGTGAGTACCAATCCAGTTTCTGCCTCCCTTGCTTTTGATGGGGCGGGCAGCTTAGAGGAAAAAAGGTCATTGCACAGTTGCAAATGTTTTTGTTTTGTTACAGGCAGCTGTTAAATCTAAGAAAGCTACAGATACCTATAAGCTCTATGTGGAAAAATATGCATTAGCAAAAGCTGATTTTGAGCAGAAAATGACAGAAACAGCTCAGGTAGGTATCTTTAAGGTTTTAAATGAAAACCTGGGTGTTTATATTTGTATACAGTAGTTCCCCCTTATCTGTGGTTTTTGTAGTCTGACATTTCAATTACACTGCAGTATAGTACAATAACATAGTTTGAGACAGAGAATACGTTCATATAAATTTTATTGTATATTGTTATTTTTATATTATTGTTGTTAATCTTTTATTGTGCTTAATTTATAAATTAAATTATTGTGTGTATGTGTAGAAAAAAATATAAGCTGTATAGGGTAAGGGTTTAATACTATGTACAGTTTAAGTATCCACTAGTGTTGGATTCCTCATGGATAAGGGGGGGAGGGAGGGAATCTTCTATACTGATTTAAATGATAGAATTTTTCTGTCATGTAATTTTTTAGTATTGGAATTTAAATGTCCAGTCTCAATGTTTGATTTTATTTATTTATTTATTTTGGAGAGATATTTTTTGCTACAGGGCATGTGTGCTCGCCAGAAAGACAAAGAGAGACAGAGAGATAGAAAGAGAGAAATCACTCCCCAGGTGGGATGGCCATGCTGCAGTCCCTTCTCCTCCATTCTCCTCTTAGGATCTTTGGCACACACACACATGCCCCGGTTGTGAGTTTAAGCCACCAGGTATGGGACTTGAACTGCAGTCGACTACATGGGAGTTCGGCAACATAGCCATTACGCTAACTGCTGGTCCCCAGTCTCAATGTTTTAATAATACTATTTTAAAACAATTATTTTGTCTTGGAGATT
This sequence comes from Tupaia belangeri chinensis, assembly GCF_000334495.1. Taxonomy (NCBI): domain Eukaryota; kingdom Metazoa; phylum Chordata; class Mammalia; order Scandentia; family Tupaiidae; genus Tupaia; species Tupaia belangeri. The sequence goes on from NW_006205575.1 coordinate 1,228,049, forward strand.
GTGGATAAAGATGTAATAATTGTAATATTATAAGGAATTATGCAGATAGATTAGAAGAAGCTGTTTAAAGATAATTGAGGAAAATGAGGGCTTTGGTAGACAATGGAGACAATGCTGATTGTTAACTCTGTATTGTGGATTTTGAAGATTTCTACTTGAGGAGCAGACTGAGCGACTTCAATGCTGAGGATATGAAACAGTAAACAAAGCAGTTAAAAAATCCTTCTTTTACACTTTTTACAATAAAAAGTGTCTGTCTTCCATATGCTTTAGATACATTATATCTGATTTGATTCTTAGACTTTAATTAAAAGCCTAATTTGGGGCTAGCAGGTGGCATGGTGGTTAAGGGTGCTGGGCTCCTACATTGCTGACCGTGGTTCAAGTTCCGGACCTGTCGACTTGCTTTCTGGTCAAAATTAAAAAATAATGATAATAAATAAGTAATTCTTGGACCAGCAGTTGGTGTAATGGCTTTGTCGCTGGACTCCCATGTAGCCACCACGGTTCGAGTCCCGGACCCAGTGACTGAAACTCACACTGGACACGTGTGCATATGTGCCCAAGATTCCGAGAGGAGAATGGAGGAGAAGGGATTGCGGCGTGGCCGTTCCCCCAGGGGTGATTTCTCGCTTTCTGTCTTTCTGTCGAGCGCATGCTCCCTATAGCAAAAACCTCTCCAAAAAAAAATTCTTAAAAAATAATTAAAGCCTCGCTTAAGATAGGGTTGCCTTTTATGAATCATACCTAACATTTTCCACCCCTACCGTTCTTATCCTCCTTTTTGTTTCATTTTTCTTTTTAGTACCTATTATCATCTGGTATGCCAAGAATTTCATTTCCAGTATCAGTCAGGGCAGGTTAAGTTATGCTGAGGTGACAGCACTCTAGACATCTCAGGGGCTTATAGTGTCAGGTTTTACTTCTCCTTTGTGCTATGTGATTGTCAGGGGTTGGCTGCAGCTCTTCTACATTGTCTTCATTCTGATACTGGGGTTGCTGGTGGAAACTTTATTTTTAGACAGTATTTCTGAGGGGCTAGAAACTTCTACTCATATGTGTTTTTGTTTGTTCGTTTTTTTGCTATAGGGCACGTGCACTCGCCAGAGACAGAGAGAGAGGGAGGGAAAGTGAAAAAGCACTTTCCCCAGAGGGGATGGCCATGTTGCAATACCTTTTCCTCCGTTCTCTTGGGATTTGGGGCATGCATACACACGTACCCAGTATCTTTAAGCTGGCAGGTCTAGGACTCGTGTGCTTGCCAAAAAGAGGGAGACAGAGAAACGGAAAGTGAGAAATCACCCCCAGGGGTGGATGGCCACACCGCAATCCTTTCTCTTCTATTCTCCTTTTGGGATCTTGGGGCATGCACACAAACATACCTGGCATGAATTTAAGCCCACCGGGTCTGGGATTCGAACTGCGGTTGACTACATGGGAGTCCAGTGACATAACCATTATGCCATCTGCTGGTCCCTTGATTTTTTGTTTGTTTACTGCTGTGTCTTCAGCATTTGAAATATATGATTCCCAGCTCTCCTGGTAGGGACTCGGTAAGTATTAAAGGAGGACTATAATGAATCTGTTTTTTTGACTCTAACTTTTCTTTTTGTCTTTTCATTGAAAGTTGTGAATGACTCACATCTTAGAAACCAAAGGTTATGAATTCTTGTATGTGTGTATGTGTGCATTCATCTTTGCCCACCATTTCCTAGGCACTGTCCTGGATGCTGGGTGTATATGGTATATGTACAAATAATACAAATATCTTCCTGTTCTAGGTGGGGTTTACAGTATAGAGGAGGGAAACAGACATTAAATACATGTTTAAATATAAAGTTATAAATTATTATAAATATTACAAAGGAAAAAAATGGGCATCCATGAGATAGATAGTAGAAGTAATCTAATTTGGATTAGGGAGCCAAGAAAGGCCTTTTTTGGATAAATGACATTTAAAAATGAGACTTTAAGACTGTAAGTAAGAGATTGGTAGGGTAAGAGTCTTTTAGGCTGTGGAGACCATGGATATGAAGACCCAGAGGTGTAAAAGAGCTATTACATTCTAGAAAGTAAAAGACGCTTACTAAAACTGAGAAGAAAGTTCTGAGAAACGAGAATAAAGGGATAGGCAGCTACCAAGTTTTAGCAACGGTTTAGATCTTCTTTTAAGAGGAGCTAAGCTACCTCAGGCTTTAGTCAGGGATGCAAAACGATCTGATCTGAATTTGAAAAGATTATTCTGGCAGTACTGCCAAAGGAGAATCTGGAGTCCAGTCAGGATGGAATATGGTAGTCAGAGGAAAAGACTTAGTTAGGGACAGTGTGGTGGACCTGAAGGAGGAAAGTGAACGAATTGGAGACAGCAGAGGTGTAGGTAGAGGAATTCTGTGAGAGATCAAGATCACTTCCAGGCTTTGGCTCATAAATATATGTGGATAGATATAAAATGGGAAAGACTAGAAAAACTGTTAGTTTGATGGGTAGGAAAATATCAGTTGTTTAATTTTGAAAATGTTAATTTTAAGATGCCTATTAGATAACTAAGTGGAGACATCACGTGGACAGTTTATAAGAACCAAGTGATCTGGACCGTCCATTGTTCTTCACCCATAATTCTGAATCCCCAAAACTCTGAAACCAAATGTTTGTTTCTATAGCACATTAGGCAGTGAAACTTGATCTGAACTGGTTGACGTGAGGCTATTCATAGTCTGTTTATCCTGCTTAGACTGAATGTACATACATTTTCGTCTAGAAATAATAATGTGTTTGATAAACAGATGCAGATCCTGCTGGTAGTATGAAATACATGGCATTTTTCATTTTCATTTTCATCTTTCATAATACTGTGTATCATTTTTTTAGGATGCATTAGCTCAACAGGGAGACTGTGAGAAATCCCCAAGGGGGATGGCCACACTGCGCATTCCCTTCTCTTCCATTCTCCTCTTGAGACTTTGGGCTCACACACACACACACACACACACACACACACACACACACAATGTGCGAACATGAGTTTCTAGCTACTGAGTCCGGGTCTCAAACTGTGGTCAACCACTTGAGAGTCCAGTGCCTTTAACCACTATACTGCCTGTTGGCCCCTACACCAGTGTATCTTTAAAATTAGTTTAAATTCTAAAACCTGGTCCTAAAGATTTTGACTAAAGGTGCATGAGCCTATATTATTGGGAATGCTAAAAAATGTTTTTCTTTACAAAAATGCATCATGGCTTTTCCAATGACCCAATAAGTAGGGTGTTTTCAATACACAAGGTAGTGATAACATCATTTTGATTAGAGCATAGGTAAGAAGGGACCTCAGGATCAAGCTATGAAAGACTCTTCATTGACAGTTTGGTAGAAGAAGGCATGTTGAGATATAAGAGGAGAACCCAAGGAAGGAGGAAAATCAGGAAATGTAGTGTCATGGCAGCTGTGAAAAGATAATTCTTCAAGAAGGGTTTAGTTCATTAAATTTTTTACAGCAGCTAAGGTCATTGTAGACTTGAGCAAACTGTTTTGTCCTTTAAATGATTAGGACCACTCATTTATTGTGTGGCAATTATTGTTGATTTGTTAATTTTACATTAAAATGATTAGTTTTCAATCAATGAAAATGTTTGCTTTTCAGTTACTTATTTTAATTGGAAAAAAATTAGAACTTACTAGTCAGAGTTTTTAATTTGTTGATGTTACTTTTTTCTTAAGAGTTATTTACTTATTTTAGTTATCATTATTATTATTTTGCTATAGGGCATGTGTGCTCACCAGAGAGAGAGAGAGTGAAAGAGAGAGAGAGAGAGAGTGAAAGAGAGAGAGAGAGAGAACAAGCTACCAGATTCAGGTCTGCCATGTGAGAGTCTAGTGCCTTAACCACCATGCCACCTGCTGGGCCCAGTGTTGATATGATTTTATAAAAAGGAATCTTCAGCATCCATCTCCTTGTTTCATTGTTTTCCTATTACCTTGTCCCTCCCTCCCACAGATGGCATTTTAGTTGTTTATCCTCCCATTTTCTAGTTGGGAGCATTAATTTATTTGAACTTAGCTGTGATTGTTACTTTTAAACAAAGATAATGGTATACCTTACTAATGTGTGTGTTTTTCTCTCTTGATTTCTCTTTGTCTCTGTCACACACACACACACACACACACACAGCTGCAATACAAGGTGACTACTGTTTCTTAATAGAGAATAGTCTTTAATTTGGGTTACTTAAGAAGTCAAGAGAATCCATTTACTTCTTCACTTTCCTTTTGTTCCAGACTAGCCAGGTTGACCTAATCTCAGTGGGAAGGAACATGACAGTATATTGAGAATCAAATTTGGGTGGCAGGACCTGTAATTAATAGAAAAGAAATTGAATCCTTGTGGTAAAAGAAGTTAGAATTTACTTAGGGTATTTGAGATTTAAGTTCTCTTATAAGAATGATTGAAATTGTGACTTTTTTTGCTCTCTCTTTTTTTTTTTAACCATTTTTAATGGGAGATTGGAAAAAAGTTGAAACAGAATGCAGATACTTTGTGTACTTTAAAGCTATGAAATGGTTAGTTTATGGAAACTTTGAGATTTGCTATAAACAACACCCTCAGATTAAGAATTTTAAGGATCAGGGTACTTTTAAATATCTTTAGTGGGTGACAGGATTGTATTTTTTTAAAAAAAAATAATGTAAGAATGGATGCAAATAGTAAATTTGAAATTAAAAGAGAAAAAAGCCTGTCTAATTTATTGAAAAAGTTTATGTATATTCAAACATTTGAGGCTGTTTTCATTTCCCATCGCTGAATTGTTCTGAGTTTAGAAGACACTAATTTTGAGAAATTGTGGTAGTTAGCATTGCTCATCTCTCCAAATACCACACTTCAAAATTACATCTGAATCATGTTTTGATTCATGCTTCAAAGTAGCATTTATAATTAATGGGAGATATGCCTGTTCAGTGGAGATATATCAAAAGGGAATGAAGACAAGTTCCTTGGAGTTAGAAATCACCAATTTGAAATTAATGGCTATCTGACCGAATTACAGTGTTTATCAAGCCTGCCTATTTGTGGGAAAAATACCTTGTTCATTAAATAGCTAAAATTTAAGCTGAGGGTGTTGTTATGATCTTAGAATCAATATCCTACTAAATATTCCTCAGTTCTTTTTTTTAATTAATTATTTTTTTTTAGAGAGGTGTTTGCTATAGGGCACGTGCACTCACCAGAAAGAGAGAGACAGAGGGACAGAAAGCGAGAAATCACCCCCTCATGGGGGGATGGCCACATGGCAATCCCTTTTCCTCCATTCTCCTTTCAGGATCTTAGGCATGCACACACACGCGCCCGGCTCGAGTTTAAGCCACTGGGTCCTCTACTCGAACCGCAGTCAACTACATGGGAGTCCAGTGACATAGCCATTACACCAGCTGCTGGTCCCAATATTCCTCAGTTCTTGGGAGTGATTGAGGATCTTGAAAATATCGGTATTCTCATTGACTTTGTCAGAATTAATCAATGACAAGTATCCTATTTTTTCCCTAAACAGTTATTAATTATTTATTTAATTTTATTTATCATCATTATTATTTCTTAGTTAGATACAGGGCCCATGTGTTCAAATGAGAGAGAGAGAGAGAGAAAACGCACGTGCAAGAGAGGGGAAAGTGAGGAAGCAAGCTGGCTGGTCCAGGACTCAAACTGCAGTTGTGTATGTGGGAGTCCCAGCACCTTAACCACCTCACCACCTACTGGCCCTACAAGGATTCTCTTAGGTTGTTGGGACAGTCATGATGCATTTTTGTATAGAAAAACAGAACAATATCTCATGACTTTCCCAGTGACCTAATATTTTTACTCTACCATTCCTCCTGAATAAAGTTGATTCAAGTTTTTGGATTATTGTCTTACTGCTCAAACTATAATTTTATCAGTATTGATTTTTAGATGTTAATACTATTAATATTTACACAAACATGGATACAATTTAGCTTAGTGATTTCTGACTATGCAATGCAATGCTGAAAAAATTAGGACATTGAATATGGGATAAGGGAATTTAATTTGATTAACTATAGAAAAACAAAACATCCCTTAGAACTGATTTAATTTGGCAAAAAACATGGTAATTGGGTTTGTGCATTAGAAACGGTAAATGTGTTTTGTTTGAAAATGAGTAGTTCAGCATTTTTTAAATGCAGTTTTGAGAAATATTATTTTTCTGTGAGATATTAATAGATTTTCAGGAAAGAGGAAAAACAAAAAGGGCTATCAGGTCAAAGAAATTTAGGAAATGCTGCGTAAGACAAAGGGAAGCAAGTTTCGTACTTTTGGTATTTTTCAGAGGTTTTTTCCTGCTTTTTAAAAAAGAATTATTTTTAAATTTAATGTAAATATTCATTTATTTTAATTTGACCAGAGAGAGACTCATGGCGGGGGGGGGGGGGGTTGGTGGTGAGAAAGCAAGCCACCCAGTCTGGGTGGTTGGCCATGTGCGAGTGTCCAGCACTTTAACCATCATGCCACCTGCTGGTCCCCTCAGAGATTTTGATATGTTTATCGTGATGCCAAGGCCAGCAGTGTTTTTTTTTTTTTTTTTTTTTTTTTAAAGAATTATTTTTGTTTAACTGTATTTATTTTTTAATTTGACCAGAAAGGGGCAGATTGAGAGAGAGAGAGAGAGAGTGAGAGTGAGAAAGCTTAAGCCACCAGGTATGGGACTCAACCTGCAGTCAGCCATGTGGGAGTCCAGTACTCTTAACCACAATGCCACCTGCCACCTGTTGGCCCTCAACAGTGGTTTGTTCTCTGGGGAGCAAATATCAATGTAACTTGAAAATTTCTTCCAAAAATGTTCTCGTCTCTTTTATCCCCATTCCCAGGCTTTACAGGAGGATCATTGTGTTTCATAGTTTAAAAGCATTCTTCAGTTGGACTGTTGCATCCCTATCTTTAGTTGAGAACTGAGATAGAGTATATAGACTTTCCAAATTTCTTTGATCCCAAACTACCTCTTTTTGAGACTCTTTAACATTTCAGGTTTTAGGAAGGCATTTTAATAATCTGTAGACTAGATTACAAAGCCTAGAAGTAAACTGGAGGTTTTGCTTTGTTAACTAAGTGTTTCTCAGTTTTGATACTCTTCTCCCTTGGCTTTTGTAGCATTATTCTCTTCTGAGTGTCCTTCTAATTTTCTGACCATAATTGTAGATTTTTACTTGTAGTATCCCCAAAATATGAAGAAGTTCATACTTGTCTAAGAAATGGTGTGGGACCAGCAATTAGCATAATGGCTATGTTGCTGGACTCCCACGTAGTCAACCGCGGTTCGCATCCTGGACCCAGTGGCTTAAAACTCACGCCGGGCGCGTGTGCGTGTGCGCCCAAGATCCCGAGAGGAGAATGGAGGAGAAGGGATTGCAGTGTGGCCATCTCCCCTGGGGGGTGATTTCTCGCTTTCTGTCTCTCTCTGTCTGTCTGACGAGCGCACGCGCCCTATAGCAAAAACCTCTCCAAAAAAAAAAAGAAAGAAAAAGAAATGGTGTAACAAAATGTTAGATTTTTCTCAATAGCGTATTTCATATGTGTAGCTGCTAGATCCACTTTTCTAGAAGCATCGTTAAACATTGTGTAATTTAAAAAAAGGGGAAAAAATTACGTAATGATAGTATGCTAATTTTTGTTATTTATATTAAGGTGATTTCTAAAACCTCATGATTATAGAAATATTTAGTTACATATGTATGAGTGTTTAGATGATATATATAAAATGTAATATATGTAACTTTTTATATCATTACCCAGAAATTTCAAGATATTGAGGAAACTCATGTCATCCACATAAAGGAAATTATAGGATCCTTGTCAAATGCTATAAAGGAAATTCATTTACAGATAGGTCAGGTAAGTTTTTTACTTTATATTAAGCTGATTCAGGCCAGCCGGTGGCATGGTGGTAAAGATGGCTGGATCCCTTATGGCTAACTGCATGGTTGAGCCGGGACCTGGTGGCTATGAAAAACATGTCAGGTGTATGTGCACTCCCAAAATCCCAAAAGGAGGGAAAAGAGGAGAAGGGATTGTGGTGCAGCTATCCTCAACAGGGGGATGCTTTCTTACTTTTCTCCCTTCCTTCTGTGTGTCTCTGACAAACACCTGTGCCCTCTGGGAAAAATTAAAGAAACAAAATGAAACAAAACTGATTCACGAAAAATTTCTGTTTATTCATTCCTTCGTAAAAAGTTTTTATCCCTCTTTCCAAAAATCATAAGTTTGTCAATGAATTAGTTCCAATAAAGAACGTGTGTTGAAATTGGATTTTTGATCGACCAAGGGTGATAATTTAAATTAATTTTTAGAATTAACTGTGATAAATCCTTTATACAGTGCATTCTTTTCTTCTCTTTCCTTTTCTTTTTGGAGGTTTTTGCTATAGGGTGCCTGCACTCACTAGAGAGACAGAGAAAGACTGAGAGATAGAAAGTGAGAACTCAGCCCCCAGTGGGGATGGCCATGCCTCAGTCCCTTCTCCTCCAGTCTCCTCTCGGGATTTTGGAAACACATGCACACGTGCCCTGTGTGTTTTTAGCTGCCAGGTCCAGGACTTGAACTGCAGTTGACTACATAGGAGTCCAGCAATGTAACCATTATGCCATCTGCTGGTCCCTACATTGAATTCTAAGTATATCAGTTTTGGAATATTTATTTTTTCAAATTTTACTATTTTTATTTTTGAGAGGTTTTTGCTATAGGGCACGTTTGCTTGTGAGAAAGACAGAGATAGAGAGACAGAAAGTGAGAAATCATGCCCCGGGGAGATGGCCATGTCGCAATCCCTTCTCCTCCATTCTCCTCTCGGGATCTTAAGTACGCACGCACACACGCCCAGCGTGAGTTTAAGCCACCGGGTCCAGGACTCGAACCATAGTCAGATACATGGGAGTCTAGCGACACAGCCATTACACCAACTGCTGATCCCTAAATTTTGCTATTTTTAAATTCAGAGTAACAACTTCATTATGTTAGTTCATAGAACTTGTTCTTAGAAATGTTCCAAAAATATGAAAGAGGTTTAATGATGACAGTTGGAGTACATTGAAATACAATAGAGAAAGGTGAATTGTTTTATTCTTAATTATTGAAACTCTAAAATTGTTTTTATTGTCCATATAAGCTTTAGGTATCATGAATTACGTTTAAAACATTTAAAGATGGGAACAGGAAACTGCCTGGATCTTTAAGGATGGCATATGGTATGGGTTTAATATAAGCTGTAGTGGATCCTTGTACATGTACTAACACTTAAGTTAGGTAACAGAACATATTAGGTTGTCCAAAGTCCTTAGGTCAAAAAAATACATATTTTGGTATAATGAATTTTATTCGCTTTGTGAAAATTTTATCTGAGATATATTGAGAATGTGGATGGAGGAAAAATTTATCTTTATTCCACTTTAATAGGTTCATGAAGAATTTATAAATAACATGGCTAATACTACAGTTGAAAGTTTGATACAGAAATTTGCTGAGTCAAAAGGCACTGGCAAGGAGAGACCTGGTAAGATGATAAACTCTTGAAGAAACATTTTTAAATTTCCCATTCATTTTGTCTTTAAATTCATATGCTAAGGTGATAATTTTAACTTTATATAACATGTCGGAACTGAGTAACATTTCCAGACTATCAATATAAAATGAAATCAAACCTAAAAATGTACCTACCTAAAAATGATTGTGAAATTTCAGATAATTATTTTATTTTTGTTTGAAGATACATTAAGATTTTTGTTTTGGCCTTTACTGGTTAATATTTGGTGTTAAAATAAAAAAATGGTTATTGTAGGGAACCAGCAGTTAGCGTAATGGCCATGTCGCTGGACTCCCACGTAGTCGACTGCGGTTCGCATCCCAGACCCGGTGGCTTAAAACTCACGCCGGGTGCATGTGCGTGCGTGCCCAAGATCCCAAGAGGAGAATGGAGGGGAAGGGATTGCAGCGTGACCATCCCCCCTGGAGGGTGATTTCTTGCTTTCTGTCTCTATGTCTCTCTGTGTCTGTCTAGCGAGCGCACGTGCCCTATAGCGAAAACCTCTAAAAAAAGAATGGTTATTGTAATCTTAATTAATCTACTATATAATTTCTTTAGATTTTTGAAAGTAGAGTTAACGGTAGAAGGCTATTTATAAGAAAGATTGGGAAAGAATATTGAACCCTTAGAGCATTCAGGCCAACATAGAACCCTTCTTAAAATGTAATAACTTCTTTTTTTTTTCCTCATTGATATATACATTCAAAAAATAAATTTCTTGAGTGCTGACAGTATTTTAGACATTGTAGATAAACCATTGAACTAATGGATACAGGAAACCTGGTTCCTGTCCTTATGAATAAATGATTACAGGAATACCAAGTTTTACTTTAAAAAGCATTTTATGATATTTACTTCTTACAAAAAGCATTTCATGATATGTAAGATCTATTCTCCATCTCTGCTCAGCATACTTAGTGTTTCAAATTTCCTAACTGTATTTAATAGTTACTATACTATATTCCTACAAGATATTTGTTTCACTATGCAAGTAAAAATAATTTAGTCCAGCAAAGGGGTTATATGGTGCAGAATTTAGGAAAATGGATAAGTGATTTGTGGAGAAGCCTAGGAGTCATTTTTCTTCAGATTTTGATAGAATGAAAGTAGAGACATATTGGCTAGTTAAAAATGCCTTAGATGATGGGGCCAGCAGGTGGTGTGCTGAATAAGGCACTGGACTCCCATGGCTGACCCCAGTTTGAGTCCCACACTTGGCAGCCTGCTTTTTCACTCTCTCTCCCTCCGGTGAGCACATGTGCCCTACAGCAAATTAAATAAATAATAATAATAATAATAATAATAATAATAATAATAATAAAAAATAACAATGAATACTTCTTTTAAAAAATACCTTAGATGGGACCAGACAGTGATATAACAGTGAAACACAATGTTCTGTAAGGCATCCCACATGGGAAGGTTCCCAGTTCATGTCCAGAGATTTCCCTGAATGTGCCAGGTGCATATTTGCCCATGATTGAGGGCTGACTGACTGAAGGCTAGGAGTGGATTGTGGTGTCAAGACCCTGTTGGGGGTGTTGTCTGTCTGTCTGTCTGTCTGCCTGTCTCTAGCTCATTCATGGAGGAAATGAATAAACCTTAAAAAAAAGGAAGGAAGGAAAAATATGCCTTGGATGGAAATACAGATTATATTGTTGTTTTGCAAAATGGTATCATTGTGGAGAAATGGGGTAATATATACAAGGGATCCCCCTGCATTATCATCTTTTTAAAGTCTATTTATCATATTTTGAGTGAGAGAGACACAGAGACAGTCAGACATCCTGGCAGACTTTTTGAACAGCCGGGATCCAGACCCCTGGTATCTTCCACATGGTTTCCAGCATTGCAGAGCAGTACCCTAGCACCTGGGCCATGGAAGCTATACCTCTGTATTATTTTTTTATCCCTATACATGAATCTAGAGTTATCTCAAGTAAAGTTTCAGTGAGAAAAAGCCTTGAAACCAGGGAACTTGAGTTGAAATGTGAATCCAAACCGATGAACCATAACCTCTTTGTCCTCCTGAGTCAAATGATCCAAAGTACATTTTAACAAATAGAGAAGTCATCTTGAAGTGCATCTTGTATTTAAAGAATATAGAGAATCAGCATGAAGTGGATCAGTATTAAACCAGGGAATAATTGAACATTAAAAGATATTCTGAATCAAGCCAATTTAAAAAAATTAATTTATCTTTAAAATTTTGCCAGAGGTACTCTGGCAAAATGCACTCCCCAGAGAGAGAGAAAAAGGGAGAGGGAGCAAGCAACTTCCATGGGGAATGGACACGCTACAGTCCCTTCTCCATTTCCTCATCCTGTCTGGGTTTAGAGCATGCATACAAACTTGCCTGTCATCTTTCTCAAGCTGCCAGGTCTGGGAATCAAACTGTTGGGTCTGCTGTGCAGGATCTGGTTGCCTTAACCATGAGACCACGGAGCTCGCCCATCAAATTTTTGTTTTGATAGGCATTTTTCAGTGGTATTTTATCTCTTCCCGGATGTACCATCTCCCACTTTTACTTTGGCTTCTTGGGCTCCTCGACTGTTTCTTTGTTTCTATGCCAGTACCATTTCCTAAGACACTGCTTAGCCAAGAGCAGACAGTTATGTGGCATGTGTCCTGCCATCATTTATGACAGATACCATATTAGGTCATTGCATTCTTCATTCAGAGAAGACCTCAGCATCGTTCTCATCACAGTGCTGCAAGCAGGCACTGCCAGTATTGAGAATTGGCACATATGTTGAAACCTGTCATTTTTGGCTTAGTTCAATAGAGACTCTGTTGGCAAATGCCACTAAGCCAATTTAAACAAGCTTAAGCAAAAATGTTATGCATCTACTTTTTTAACCTGGAAGGACTGGAGTGGATTCAGTGACCAAATGGATGGCATTAAGAAATTATTTCACTTTTTCTCCTCATATTTGCTTGTCTGTGTGGCTTCAGTTTCTTAAACTTCTACTGTAAGCTTTCTTCCTATTCCTAGAAGGGAAGCTGTCAACAACCTCAAGCCTGTATCAACTCAGTTTAAAATCCTAGTTGTAGAGACTTTTTTTCCTTAGTGTCAGCATATTAATTTCAGGGAAGTTGCTCTTTTTGTCACATGCTTGTTTTTGAGTTAATCACTGTGTTTAGGAGGTAGTGAGATATTACAATTGGTCAACATAAGTCACTTTCTCAGACCAAGAGGAAGCAGATTTTGTAACCTAAAACGGATATGGACATGATTTCTTAGCAGAGATACACTGCCATAGTGCATCGTAGAATTCATATACAAAGCACTGAAGATACCAAGTGCCAAAATCAAACCTTTTAGAATTAAAGTAGTTTGTATATGTGTTTCAGGTGTAGAATTTATCCTTGTTATTAATGTTTGAATAACCAGAAACATCAGTTCAGGAGGCAAGCATTTACTTTATAATGTGATAAAACTAGAGGAAAAAGTTACATAATTCAGTTTGTCTTACAGTCATGGAATTTTATGAAGGAGAACCTCAAGAAATAATCTAATCTAAATTCATTCATTTAACACTTAGAAATATGTAGGAACGTATCAAATATATGCCACTAATTTTATTACATACCTACAATCACTAAGCCCCAAATTAGATGGCTGTTTCAGGATGACTGTTGACATTGCGTATCTATTATAGTATGACTGGCTTTCAAAAAAGGGTACTAGAACTAACTTTAAAAAAAAAAAGGAAAAGAAAAAAAGGCAGAGGTAAGTCTAGCTGTGGTAGTAGTTGACACTGCTATCAAGTAGGTTGAGTTTACATGAGAGCCTCAGTTCGATTCCTAGCCTGAGGTGTATGCAGAGGCTCACACCCATAGTCACAGCTACTCAGGAGGCTGAGGCAGGAGAATTGCAGCAGGTGAAACCCTGTCTAAAAAAAGGTGCAGGGGTGTTGTGGGGTAGAGTGGAAGGGATAAATATTACTCGAGTTGTGTTTCTATGAGTGACTAGTTATAGCTCTTTCATAGGTATTTCTTCAGTTTAGGGGCACATGAAACAAATGAGTCCAGGGGCCAGTTACAATGACAAAATGTTTGCTTTCGGAGACATAACATACTCAAAATTTCGCGTGTAATTGTATAGAATTCATAGATTCAAAAGACTTTTATAAGATGTAATTGAATTTTCAGTTGTTTTGTGGTACTGGTTTCTGTTGATATTTTCTTTTACCTGTTTCGTAAGAGCCCCCTCTTGTGGATGAGTTCCTTCCTAAACTAGTTTTTAGTCTATGAGATACAGGTTTTTAAAAGAAAACAAGAGGCCCAGTTAAAAATAAAATTGTATATGTACAAAATAACCTATTTCTCTGATGCTGAAAAATGACACTGTTGTATTTAGTCATTTATTGAAAGGTATAACCTTTACTTTGTTTCCAGTTCTATGCAAGTCACTTTGAAGACATTTAAATTTTACCCATACTTATTGAGAGAATATTATACTACTTGTTATATATAAATGATATTTTTGGTCATTATGTTTAAGTATAATATTTTCTGGTTCTTCTGGAGTTTGAGTCACTATAAGGGGACGCTTTGAATATCAAAGCACCTGTGGTATGAAAGGATCCTGAGTAAAAAGGTGTTTTTAATTTTGGATATCTTTGTATATTCGAATCATATTATCCTAGTAGTCCTAACCATTATGTATTTCACTTGCAAGAAGAAATTAAAATCCATATTTATTATGTTTCCTAGTTTATATAATTTTGTTAATTTTACTGTATACTTTAAAATTTTTTATTCATGTGTCCTTGAGAGGGAGTATTTCTGACAGGGTCATATCATTCTGTGATCTCCCCAGCCCTCCTGCTTGTCAGGTTCTTGGGTATGCGCACACACCTGGTATGTTTTTAGGCCGACAGAGGGATCCAAATCCTTAGTCGGCCATGTTGCCCCCAGCACTGCAGTTCAGTTTGCTACTGACTGCACCACAAAGTAAGACTCATGTTATTTATAATTCATAGCAGTTCAAGGATAAATAGCTTAAAGAATATAAAAAGTTGCTAGGCCAATTTTTAATGTGTAAATAAAAGGTTTTATTGAGACACTTATCTGTATTTTCATTATATCTTAATATTGCTTTATATCTTCCATTTGAAGACTTCTAGTTACTTTAAAAGATACAAATTCTGGGCCCAGCAGGTGGTGTGGTAGTTAGGGTACTGGACTCTGATATGACAGGCCACAGCTAAAGTCCCAGACTTGGCTGCTTCTTTTCTCACTTTTTCTCTCTGGTGAGTGCATGTGCCCTGTAGCAAATTAAAAAAATAATAATAATGATAAAAAAATACAAATCCTTAAAACTACAGATGCAAATAGAAGAAGCCTGAGAAAGGAAACATTAAAAAAAAATAAAAAAAGGAAAGTGAGATTCTTATAGTTAACTATCTAAATGTGGTTAATGCATTACTTTAGGTATTTGGAATGTTTTAGCTCTGATAGTAGGTATATTATAGTAATTATAGAGTAAAGCAAATAATTTAAAAAATATGTAGTCTAGTGATTTTTCTAGACTCCTCCAATATTTGGGATAATGTTAAATCTGTGAATAGAGCTTCCTATCCCTGCCTCTACGTAGATTATTTTTTAAAAAAATCAGAGAAGCCAAAACCCTTTGGTAGAGAACACAATAAAAAATAAAATGTTTTGTTTTGAGAGAGATTTTTGGTATAGGGCGTTTGTGCTCGCTGGAGAGGCAGAGAGAGACAGAAAGTGAGAAATCACCCCCCTGGGGGGATGTCCATGCCACAGTCCCTTCTCCATTCTCCTCTCAGGATCTTGGGCACATGCACATACACACACGTCGGTGTGAGTTTTAAGTTTCTGGGTCTGGGACTTGAACTGCGGTCTACTACATGGTAGTTCGGCAGTGTAGCCATTATGTCAGTTTTTGGTCTCGCTGTAATTGTTTTTTTATATTAGATGGTAAGAGGGTAATGACTAAATGACTAGAGGAAGAGGGGAGAAGAGTGTATAATGACTAGCGATGAGGATCAGGCAGACTTGTGCCTCTGGGGAGTGAAAGAGGAGAGCCCACAAAGAAAACAACATGGATAAGCCCCAGTCTGTGAAAGAATGCACTTCCATCTGTGTCCCATCACCCAGGGAAAGGCATAGGACTTTGCCTTGTGGAGATACTGTGGAGGAGTCTGTTAAAAACTTCTGTGTATACATGGTGGTTCTTCATGCCACCTGATAATTGATTATTTTTTGCATCTTTTAAAGCAGGGATGGTCACATGTCTAGTTTTGTGAGGCCCATAAAGAATGGTCTTGGGAACCAGCAGTTAGCGTAATGGCTATGTCGCTGGACTCCCACGTAGTCGACCGCGGTTCGCGTCCCGGACCCAGTGGCTTAGAACTCACGTCGGGCGCGTGTGCGTACGTGCCCAAGATCCCGAGAGGAGAATGGAGGAGAAGGGATTGCGGCGTGACCATCCCCCCTGGGGGGTCATTTCTTGCTTTCTGTCTCTATGTCTCTCTCTGTCTGTCTGGCGAGCGCATGCACCCTATAGCAAAAAAAAAAAAACCTCTCCAAAAAAAAAAAAAAAAAGAATGGTCTTTATGTTCTAAATGATTGGGAGAAAATTCAAAAGAAAAGTAATGCTTTGTGACCTAGGAAAATCATATGAAGCTTAGATTTCAGTGTCTAAAACTTTTATATGAATAGTCATACTTGTTTATGAATTGTTTATAGTTACTTTTATAGTAACAGCAGAATTATGACAAACTATGGCCCAAAGTCTAAAATATTTATTATAGTATCTAATACAGAAAAAGCTCACCTACCCATGTGTTAGAAAGTTATTTTGTGTGTAACATATGATAAGTCATAATACATTAGCTCTGTGTAGCTCACCACAGTGCATATGCTTTTTTCAAAAAGCAGATTGTGCTGCTCTTGGGTTTAGGAATCATCTAACATTCTTTGCTGACTTCGACAGATTACAGCGCAGTAATTGATCTTCATAATAATAATAATCCTAGATTGTGAAATAAAGATTAAACTATTTTGAGCAGGCTTTGTCCAAGAGAAGTTTAGTTCATTAATTTGAGGTGATCATTAAAAATGTTAATAAATATAAACATTCTGGCAACAAAATAGAAGTAAAAAATTAGACCGATTACTGTTTTTACAAGTAAAAATTGTATGTACAGTAACAAGGACAGGGTTTCAGTTCTTCTTGAAGTATGTAAAAGAAGCTAACTGAAGCCCACTTAAACTTAAAAGGAAATTTATTGGAGAGAAACTGAAGTATCCCAAGGATCTCAAATCAGGAATATATCAGGCTTCAGAAGGAAACTCAAACCAGTAGGAAAGTGAGGTATCATTTTTTCTCATTCTCTCTCTACATTTTTGCTACTGAATTATTTTATTTGGAAAATGACTTTGTTTGCCTTTCGAGGCACTTGACATAAGTAACTTCCCAATAATTTCTAGGGTTTTAAAGCTTGTTCCTTAATTGCAGCTACAGTTCAGAATGAGCCAAACTTTTGTCCCTTTTCAAATTTCTTGGACCAACAACTTGATTGATCTAGCTGTGTCAGTAATCTTTTTTTCTGGTGGTCAGTCCTGACTAGGTCATAAAGGGTGAACATGGTTGTTGCACCTACTTCTTGTTTTAGGGAGTGGGCATTTCCCAGGGAAAAGAGATTATAGTAAGCTTCTCATAATCCCCCAAATATCTCCTGTTGTCACCCTCACCTAGGAGATAGAGTATAATTTCTGGAGTTTGGAATTGGGTAAGGGTAGGAATGTGATCTGAAAATGCATACCCTACATAACTTTCTTCTCCAAAATTTTATGAAAATTTTTACACAGAATAATTTAAGTTTTTTTTAAAGGAATTGTTTATATTATTTTTATTATTATTACTATTTGCTATAGAGCATGCACACTCACCAGAGAGAGATGGAAAGTAAGAAAGCAAGCTGCCAGGTCCAGGACTTGAACCACAGTCAGTCATATGGGAGTCCAGCACCACACCACCTGCTGGCCCCTTGAAAGTTGTATTTTTCTTTTCTTTTTTTTTTTTTTAACAGTGAAGAACAATATACCTACCACCTAGATTCCACTACTAATACTTTACTGTACATGCTTTATCACATCTCTTCACCCATCACTGTATCCATTTATCAATCTTATCTTATACATTGCAGATCTTTGTGTAGGTTGTTTTTTCACCTTCTTGCTAGTATTCTTTAATATGCAAAAGTTACTTATTTATTTACGGTAGGGTCTTGTCATGTTTTAGTCCTTCTGCCTCAGTCTCCCAACTGGGATTACAGGTGTTCACTACCAGCCACCCCTGGCTGTTTAACATAGGGTTTCACTATCTTACCCAGGTCAGTCCCAAGCTCACCAGTTCTGCCTCAGTCTCCTGAGTCTCCTGAGATTGCAGAGGTGTGCCACCATGTGGTTCTAGCCAGTAGAGCACAAGCACAGCATCTTAGTGCATGCCACTCTAAGTCAAAAGATTTTTAATAATATTTTTGCCATAGGCTATGTGCACTTGCTAGAGAGACAGAGGGGGAGAGAGAGAGGGAGAATTCACACTCCAGGGGGACAGCCACACCACAATCCCTTCTCCTGTTCTCTTGGGATTTTGAGCCTGCATGTACACGTGCCTGGTATGATTTTCACACCACAGTCTGAGACTCAAACCATATAGCCAAGCATATGGGATCCAGGGGCTTAACATCCACACCACCTGCTAACCCTAGAATTTTTTTTGGTACAAATCAATTTTTATTTATTTAATTTTCATTATTTTAAATCTTTGAGGGGTAAAGCATCACACGATTCTGTGTCTAATGGCCTTAGCAGGAAGGTTGTTTTGGAATTTGGCTTGAACCATGCCACTGTTTCCATGGGCGCAAGTAATCTCTCCCCAGATTACTCTGGTTTTATGTGGTTAGCCACCAGGAGTCACTGTGTTTTTTGCTTTGTACACATAAACACACCTCTTGTCTAAATAGAATTCCGTTTCATCTCAGGCATAAACACCTTCAGTTTTAAGAAGAGCTGTTTGCTCTTTAGTTCATAAGATCCTGCTTGTAGCCAGCAAAAATGGCCTTGGACCTCAGCCTTCCAGACATAGTTGCTTTTTAGAAGTCCTATTTCCAGCAGGGCTCCACAGCCTCTAAGATGGCAGAGAGAGCAGCCCCAGAAACTTTAAAAAAAATTTTAAAGCTTATTTATTTATTTCCATGAGAGGGAGAGAGAGAAAAAAATAAAATAAAATAAAGAAAACAGAGTGATAGGCACCTCTAACAGGGTCTTCACACTACCGTTTGCCTCTAGTTTCAGTTGTCTTGAATCACAGGTACACATGCACCTGGCTTACTCAGGAAGGTCCTAGGACATAAACCCAGGACCATTCTCATGTAGGTCCAGCTGTGTTACCTGCCACATTACTACCTGGCCCCTGAAAGTTTTTTTTTTAATTTGTTCTAGGGTATAGGCATTCGCTGGAGAGAGACGGAAAGAGAGAAGATGAGAAAGCATCTCCGGGTGTGTGTGTGTGGGATGACCATGTCACAGTTCTTTTCCTCCACACTTCTCTTGGGATTTGGGGCATGCATGCACATATGCTCAGTGTGTTTTTCAAGCCACTAGGTCTGGGACTTGAACTGCACAGTCAGCCACATGGGATCCAGCCACCTTAACCACTGTACTACCTGGATAACCCAAAAATGGTTAATTTTGATGGAGTTCAGTGTGCTTTTTCTTTGGTTATTGTGCTTTGGCTGTCATGTCTTAAACTATTAGCAGGATCAGCAGTTAGTGTAACGGCTATGTCGCTGGACTCCCACGTAGTCAACCGCGGTTCACGTCCGGGCCCCAGTGCCTTAAAACTCATGCCGGGCGCGTGTGCATGCGTGCCCAAGATCCCAAGAGGAGAATGGAGGAGAAGGGATTGCAGCATGGCCGTCCCCCCGGGGGGTGATTTCTCGCTTTCTGTCTGTCTGTCTGGCGAGTGCACGTACCCTATAGCAAAAACCTCTTCAAAAAGAAAAAAGAAAGAAATAAACCATTACCAAATTGAAGGTCACTAAGATTTACATTTTTTCTAAGAAGCTCTGTTATTCAGGTCTTTGATCCATTTTGAGTTAATTTTTGTATATTATATGTATATTAAATTCTGTCCTAGAATAATATGTTGAAGAGATTGTTCTTTTCCAATTAAATTGTTGTGCACCCTTGTTGAAATGAGTTGACGCTGGTATATGTGTTACTTCCAGCACCTCAATTCTGTCCTTATGCTGGTACCACACTGGTTTGGTTACTTTACCTTTACATTTGTCTCTATCACTCAAGGAAGAAATAAATAAATATACTTAAAAGAAAGAAGAACTCCTGAAGTGAAGTGTTATTGATGTCTGCATCTTTCTTTTAAATTTTTTTTTCTTTATTAATGATAGGATGTGTACAAGAACAAGAGGGTACGCTCATGCTCTGATTCCTTTTCTTTAGTCCTCCAGTCCACTGGATCTTGGACACTTGTGCTGTGCCTAGTGTGTTTCATGCAGGCTGGGCTGGGGATTCACACCAAAATCACCATGTGGGCTCCAGTTTCTCCTAAGCAGTGTATGTCTGCTGAGCCACAGAGCCAGCTCTGCACCTTACTTTCAGATGATTTAGCAAAAGAAAAAAGGAAAAAAACTGTGTGTGTGTCTCTGTGTAGGAAATGTGGCAAAAAAAGGGTAAAATTATCATTCCCCTTTTCTAATGGTAACATCTTTTGTTCAAAAAGAGTAAGAAATACCTCAAGGTAACCAACCAGCAGCACCTGGAAGTTGAGTTTGAGCTTTCATGCTCTTCGCATGTCACCACAAGCTGGAATTCGATGGTCTTTTTTTGTGTGTGTTAGCAAGCCTGGTTCTTCATCCCAGGCATCTGGGAATGTGGCTGTGTTACATTCCACAGGCCCAGGAGCAAGCTTGAAAATGTGATCTTGACTTCCTTTGTTATGAGTCATGCTGCTTTCCGCGCATGCGCTTGCATCCCTGTGTGTACGCGTGTGTATGCACCCTGTCATTATCATTGTTCCCTTTATTAGATGTTGGGTGTGTGTCTGGGTATGTTTATATGTTTTACCTAGGCTCTATTAGAATCAAGTGTTCTTTGGCTTTAATTGGAAATATGCAGAAGTATGCTTGATTTTAATAGCCCAGACAATTTAAGATTTGAAGCCAGTTTTTTTTACTAGACAAAGTTGCAAACTTGCTCTCTCTGTGGCCTGAGATTCAGGATTCATTCCAAAGCAATGGAGATTGTTAATGAAATATTTCACAAATTTATTCTGTGCCTCATCCATAAAACATTTGTAGTGATTAAAGCTTAGTACTAAGTAAATTGCTTTTCCTCGTGTAATATTTCTTAAAAGTTTTGATATAAATCATGTTTGGATGAAATATTTAGGTTCATGGTTTTTTTTTATTGTTTTGATGGGAGTGATTTATTCCTACTTGATTGAAAGCATCATATTTAATTGTTTTGGTTTGAATCATTGACCTTTTAGAGTTCTTCTGTTGCACATGAGTTGTATTGAACTCATAGTGGTGTTTTTAGATAATGTGTAAAAGAGCATCAGGAGACAGAGCCAAAAGGGTTTTATTTGCTTTTATACAAACTAAATTGCCCTTGTGACCTAGCATAAAATCTAAGTGCTAAGAGCAGTTATTTATTTTGACAACAGAATTAATTGAGTCTAAAACAGTTGAAATTCCAATTCCAGCAAACTGTTCATTAAGATGCTCACTCTGGCCTTAGTACTGTCAAAAAAAATAACTTGTCTTATGATTAAATAGCAGAATGATGGGCAGTGGACTGCATTTGAGGGCGATGCTGAATAAACTTTCCACTTGTGAAACAGTTCAGAAGTGACATGCTACAAGGGGGGTCAGAATGTGCATTGATATCCAGCTGAGCCGCCAACTGGCCTGGAGCCAGGCACGCAAAGCCTGGCCATGTGCAGCAGCATGTGGAGCATATGCCATTTGAAAAAGGAAATCTTCCTCATGCGTAAATGAAAAAGTGTTTCTTTTTGAAGAGTATATGCACTTTTATTATACCAGAAAACGCTGATCTTTAGGAGAAAAGTTTATGTGGATGGTACTCAGAATTCTCAGTGTGTATTTTATTTTTGAAAGGACTTGGCCTTTATATTTAATTTTTTTTTTTTTCTTGACAGGGTTTTGCTATATTGTAGTCCTCTTGTGTGAACTTCCTGAGTAGCTAGGAAGATAGGCACATATCTCCATGTCCACCCTGGACCAGAAAGTGAACCTGAGCCTCCCAGGTGGCCTCAGTCTGCTGAGTAGCAGTGTCTACTGGCACACACTACCACAGCTATGCCTGGTCAGCCACATTGCAAGTTGCCTTTACTTGGTAAACCCTTCTCAGATTTATTTGATAGATGATTATATTTTCTCAGCTGTGGTAGTACTTGGAAAAGTCAGTAATACATAATAAGCTGTTGGTAATTTAGGTAGGGGTTTTTCACCTTCATAAATTTTTTTTGAGAGTTTTTTGCTATCGAGTGTGTGTGCTCGCCAGACAGACAGAGAGACAGAAAGCAAGAAATCACCCCCCCCCGGGGGGGATGGCCATGCCACAATCCATTCTTCATTCTCCTCTCAGGATCTTGGGCTCACACGCACATGTGCCGGCATGAGTTTAAGCCACCGGGTCCAGGACTTGAACCGTGGTCGACTTAGCCATTACATTAACTGCTGGTCCCTCAACATTCATAATTTCTTTTTATTTATTTAATTTTATTTATTCATTTGTTTATTTTAATTTGACCAGAGAGAGAGAAAGAGTGAGAAAGCAAGCCACCAGGTCCGGGCCTTGAACTGTGGTCAGCCATGTGGGAGTATCCAGCACCTTAACCATCGCGCTACCTGCTGGTCCCAACCTTTCATAATTTTTATACCAAGTAAAAAGTTGCTAATTATGAGATGACATAGTTAAATTCTTTACCATTGTTGAGCTTTCAGTCTGCCCTTTTCTTGTAAATGATCAAGATAGGTCTCTAAGGAATTCTAAGAACAAGTTAAGTACTAAGTACCCTTACTTTTCTTTTCTTTTCTTTTTTTTTTTTTTTTGAGAGAGATTTTTTCTATAGGGCCGGAGAGACAGAGACAGACTGACAGAGTGAGAAATCACCCTACCACAATCCCTTCTTCTCCTCTTGGGATCTTGGGCCACGTACACACATGCACCCAGTGTGAGTTTTAAGCCACACTAGGGTCCGGGACTTTAACCCCATGGACTACATGGGAACCCAGTGATGTAACCATTACGTCATCTGCTGATCCCACTCTTTTTTCCTTTCATTTTTTGCTGTGGGGCAACTGAAGAGAGACAGACAGAAAGAGAAAGTAAGAAATCACTCCTAAGGGGAGGATGGCCACATGACAATCGCTTCTCTGTTCTCTTCTTGAGATTTTGGGTACATGCATGAATGTGTCCACATGCTCGAGGAATGTTTTTCCTTTTCTTTTTTAAGAGAAATTTTTGCTATAGGGCACATGCACTCAACAGAGAGACAGATAGTAAGAAAGCACCCCCCCCCTTCAGGGGATGGCCATGCTGCAGTCCCTCTCTTCCATTCTCTCAGGATCTTGGGCATGCACGCATACATGCCCTGCGTGAATTTTAAGATGCCAGGACTCAAGCTGTGGTTGACTACGTTAAGTCCAGTGACGTAACCATTATGCCCTCTGCTGGTTCCCCAGGCGTGTTTTTCAAACTGCCAGGTCTAGGACTCGAACCTCATACTTATCCAGGTGGGATCCAGTCACCTTAACCAACACGCCTCCAGTACTCTTTTTTAAATGATATCTCAACTTCCATATTTGCAGAGTGAGCTTGAATAAAGTCCTTAAATTTAATTTAAATTTAAATTCAGTTAAAAAAATTATAATGGTAAGCCAGCTGGTGGTATGGTGGTTAAAGCTCTGGATCTCACATAACCAACTCTGTTGTTTAAGTCCTGGACCCAGTAACTTAAAAATCACACCAGGTGTGTGTAATAATATTAATTTGTATTAATTATTAGCAGTATTTTAATTATCAGCTAATACTGGAGCACATATTGAAACTAAAAGATATATTGTGTATTTTAAAAAAATGAAAGTGTAAAAAAAGGATCATAATGGCATTTATCTGATAATTGTTTTCTACTCTTTTTTTAAAATTGTGATTCCTGGTTTATATATAATTGCTACACATCTTTGTGGGGTTACTCTTTTCCTAGAACTTGTTCGATTTTTTTCCAGGCCTTATTGAATTTGAAGAATGTGACCCTGCTAGTGCAGTTGAAGGTAAGTTGGATAGTTGTAATGCATCACATAGCAGCTCGCTAGTGTCTTTTGTTTGCTGAACAAATAAAGAGGATCTATAGTCCATAGGTTTCACCATACCTATGGAGTGGTGTACAAATCTGAATGTAGTCTGAAGGTCTGTAGACACTAATCATTACTTAATAAATAAATAATAGATTTACCCAAAGGAATATGTGTGTGTTTGTGTTTGTGTGTGTGTGTGTGTGTGTGTGTGTGTGTATTCAAGTTTATTTCTTTCAGGATAAAGAGATAGGTACCCTCAACAGGATCTTGTCCCTTTGTAATCTGTAATCCCCTTCACTCAGCTTTCCAGGTAGTCAAGATTTGGGGCATGTAGTATCCATGTTCCTGGCATGTTTCAAATTATTTTGGGATCCAAACCCACAGTCAGACATGTGGTTTCCAACACTACTGATCACTAGTTTATGGCCTGTGCTACAAAGCTGGACCAAGATATACATGTTAAAAGTTTAAATATAGCATGTTTTCCAAAATATATTGAGATTGTTTTTCTGTATTGACATCCATCTTTAAACTTTGTAATATCATGAATATGAAACTCATCACTACACATTAATGCATAATGCTCATTCTGTAGTACCATTTCATTAATTAATGAAGTTATTCAATAATGTAAATATTATCAAAATGGGTGATAATTTGATTTGGAGGAGTCTACAGCAAGCCTGACTCCAATTTAGGTAGATTTTTCTTTCTCTTATTGACAGAGGGTGCTTGTGCTCACCAGAGAGAAGCAAAGAAACAGAAAGGGAGAGGGAGAAAGAGTTTCCTGTTGGGGCATGGTCACACTGCAATCCCTTCCCCTTTCTGTTGGGATTTTGGGTATGCATGCACACATACCTGGTGTATTTTTTAAGCTGTCAGTGTCAGGACTTGGGCCATGTGGTTGGCCACATGGGATCTTGTAGAGAGCCCCAATTTGAGAAAACATGTAACCTTTAGACGCAAGGGGAAATCCTTCCCTGAGCTACTCTAGCAATGGCTATTGAGAACCTTTATATACGAAAAAAGCTATTTGCCTGTTGTTACAGGTTATCTTCCTGTTGTTACTGATACCCTATACTGTAGGGCAGTAGGATGCTAAAGGAAGCTACATGTGTTCTTCAGATTCTCCCCCCAAAAGATCAGAGAAATTACGTGGCGCCAGTCATTTTTACATCTTTAGATGATTTATATCCAGAAACAGCTGGCTTTGCATTCCATTTCCTCTTACTCCATTTTCTGCCCTTTAAAAGAAAAAACCTGAGGGCGAGGTCGCAACTTCTCCCATCAGGGAAGCCGAGCCCACCCGATCCTCGCTTTTCTATACTTGTGTGTCTTTGTGCATTTATTTCTAATCCACAGCCTTCCCCACTCAGAAAACTGTATTCAGACCAGCAGTTCCCAGCAAGATCTGGCTCTCTTAATTACTAGGTCACAGGGCCAGCCCTAAAGAGGTGTTTTTCACTGAATGAAACCCAAGAGATGCCTACTGTTCTTGTTCATGTTTCATATCTCACTTTTTGACCTATTGGAAATAATTGGAAGAAATCTCCCCCCCCAACCCCTATGTAAGAATCTGGAGATTGGTGTGTTATACATAATCACTTTTGTTTTCTGAACTTCAACTTCCATTTCTGTAAAGTGTGAATAATAAATAATACCTAGACTGAACATTAAAAGTATCGTTGATGTTCAAAATATAAGTGCTGTGTAAATGAGTAGTTTAAGGAGTTAACTTTGCATGATAGCAAGTACATTATATTGTGACACCTGGATTCTTGTTTCAGCAGTAATATTTACTAGTTGTAAAGCAGTAAGTTAAAAAATAAAGAAAACTTTTGAATTTCCCCATCCGTAAGAGGAGGGATTAATTTAGGTGAGCTAAGGTCTCTTACTGCCAACTTGGCAGAAAGTAGCAGATAAGCTTTAAATGCTGAATTCCCTCAACAGTTAATAACATGACTGATCTTTAAAAAAAACTGTCATGCAATAAGAGGAGGAAGAGTTGTCATGTTAGGAAAAATGTTGATCTTTACCCTTCTGTTATGGCAGGATTCCTTTGAAGAATTGTTAGTATTAGGGTAATATACAGACAAAAGAACACCTTATTGCAAACTCCTATATTACACTTCTAAAGGGTCTGCCTGGTCATCTTTTTATTTAAAACAATACATTAATATTTTGTGACCTAGACAGGGAGCAAGATTGCCCTATATTTATAACAAAATCTAAAATAATGCACTTTCTTAGAATTTTAATGTATTTCCTATGCTTATTTTGCCTGAGGTGACTTGGCTTAGGACAAGAAAAGAGAATTTCACTGGTTAGATGAATGTTCAGTAACCTTTTGATGAATAGTGGACCATAAGAAAGATCTAAACAAAGTATAACTGGTTTAAATATCAGTGTTTAATAGCTGATACCTATTTTAAGGTAATTTTAATTCAAATCAGCATCAGTGGTCATGAGCAAATTCTGTCAGGATACATGATGTATTCATAAATCCTAAACAGCAATTGTACCCCATAAACTTACACAATTTTAAATTGTCAATTTGCAGGATCTAGTCTTAAGTTCAACATGTTTATTAGGAACAGTTATATCTATATAACATTTTACATTTATCTTAAAGGTATCAAACCAAGGAAAAGAAAGACTTTTGCTTTGCCAGGAATAATTAAAAAGGAAAAGGACGCAGAATCTGTGTAAGTAAATATTATCAAGATCTTTTTTTCTTTTAAGTGATTAAGAATAAGACTATTGTTTTGTATTTGGAAAAAATATATTTAAAGGAATACATGTAGAATCAACCCCATGATGTATCAGGTCCCATGATGTATTAGGTAAGTGCTATATGGAAAGTTGGATTCCATGTAGCCAACCAGGAATTTAGGCTCCAGCAACTTACATGCTGAGCACATGTGCAGGATCCTAATGGGAAGGTGAATTTGGGGGAAAAGGATTGCAGTATGACAAGGCCCTGTTGAAAAGTGCTCTTTTCTGAGCACCTCACCTGTGCCCTCTGTCATAACAAAAGGAAAAAATAGTTTGTGGAAAAATGGAATTAAAATATGAGTATATTATTTAAAAAAGTATGCACCTAAAGTACAAAAAATATAAACCTTTCTAAGTAAATTGCTTTTCCCCTGACTTTAAATATTAACTTTTTTTACTATTTTAAAATTTTAATATATTGGGACCAGCAGGTGGTGTGGTGGTTAAGGCACTGGATACTCCCACATGGCTGACCACAGTTTGAGCCCTGACCTGATGGCTTGCTTTCTCACTTTCTCTCTCTCTCTCGTCAAATTAAAAATAAATGAATGAATAAATAAAATTAAATAAAGTAATTCTTTAAAAAAAGTTAAAGATATTATAGATGGAAGCTTTAGTGTTTTGAAATGGACACTTTAAATGCTCTTATTTTTATAAAACAGTACATGTGTAGTATGAAAAATCAATCAAAACTACAGAGAAAACTGAAAAATTATCTAAGTCTTAAAATCTAAGATAAAACTTCCGGTCAACTATTTGATAAAAATTCTTCAAGGAAATTCTAAGCATATAGGCATGATGATACATGTTTTCACAAATGGAAAATTAAAATAGAGGGAAAAAACGAATATGTGTTTTTATAAGGATTATTTAATTTTTTTTATTCATTTATTTTAATTTGACAAGAGAGAGACACAAAGAGAGAGAAAGGGGGAGAGAGAGAGAGAGAAAGTGAGAAGGCAAACCACCAGGTCTGGGACTCAAACCATAGTTGGGGCCATGTGGGAGTTTCCAGTGCCTTAACCACCACACCACCTGCTGGTCCCCCCGATATGTTTTTTCCACTTATACTAGGTCATCATTTTTAGATGACATATTTGGTCCAGTCTAAGTCTTGATTTACCTTTTTTTTTAGGTTTTTTTTTTTTTTTGCTATAGGGCATGTGCGCTTGCCAGAAAGACAGAGAGACAGAAAGCGAGACGAGACCCCTCAGGGGGGATGGCCATGCTGCAGTCCCTTCTCCTCCGTTGTCCTCTCGGGATCTTGGGCATGCACACACACATACCTGGTGTGAGTTTAAGTCACCGGGTCTGGACTCAAACCGCTGTCAACTACATGGGAGGCCAGCAACATAGCCACTATGCCAACTGCTAGTCCTTTGCCTTCTTTTAAAAATAAGAATTTAGTAAAGTATACAAAGAATATATAATTAGTATGTAAGAAATTGAGTTAATATTATTAGCTAAATGAAGTTTTCTGCTTGATTACAGATTAGAACTGCCTTGGAAATTAAAACAAATAGACCAATGCCAGGTCCCACTTGAGGCCTGTTAAATCAGATTCGCTGGGTATGAGGCTCCAGCATAGTTTTTGTTCTGTTTTAAGCAGCCCATGTGATTCCTAATGTACAGCAGGGTTGAAAAGCATTGAGCTGTACTCAATCAGAGACCAAGTAGAACTTAAAGGAATTTTTCTTTCCATAATTACTCAGTCCATTTAGACCGAAGAGATGCTAATCAAAAGTCTTGAGTGATTTGTTGACCTAGTAACCTGCCTAAAAATTAATTTAACAACCCCACTTCTCTAGCATTATCAGCAGAACTGTTAACAAAATTTAATATTTTGATAGACACTTGTATTTTCACATAACAGAACAGTTTGTGTTTTGGGTGTTAGTGTCTTCTACCTATCTACATATTTTTTATCTTGACTTTCTCCCATTCTAAATATCTGTCTCTTCTTCTCTTTCTTGTAGTATTTGATTAACAAATTAAGATCAATTATGAAGTGCCTTTTACCTACAGTTACCATGTTTTCTGCTGATGTCTTTCTTGAGTATTTATGAAAAAGATGTTTTGCTAAGGGAATGAAACCTAATCTTTTTTCATAATAATTGGAAATGCATATCAAAGTTAAATCAATTGGTTTGTAAGTAAATTTGTTTTAATGCCAGAGGGTACGTATGTACACAAGAGAGGAGGACAGAGAGAAAGAACCCCCAGTGGGACTTCATTATGCTACAATCCTTTTGGTATTCCATTTCTCTCTCTCCCTCTCTCTCTTTCTCTCTCTTTATAAGAGAGATTTTGCTATAGGGCACATGAGTTCGCTGGAGAAACAGAGACAGAGTGATGGCCACACCACAATCCCTTCTCTTCTATTCTCCTCTCGGGACCTTGGGCACGTACGCACACATGCCTGGCATGTGTTTTAAGCTGCTGGATCTGGGACTCAAACCACAGTCAGCTACTGCCAGGGACTTAACCAGTATGCCATCTACTGGTCCCTGGTTTTCCATTTCTCCATCTCATCAGGTTCCTGGACATACTTGGATGTACCTGGTGTGTTTGTCAAGCTGCCAGTTCTGGAATTTGAACTGTGGATGCCTGTGTGGGTTTTGGCTCCCTGGCTCTCTTTGCACTGCTGCACTTAACTGCTGCCCTATGGAACCGGCCCATAAGTAAAAATTTAAATGTAGCAGTCAGTTCATCTTAGTGACTGTATTGTAAAGAACAAATTTTAGAAAATACTTATTTTTATCTTCATGATTTGATTTGTGTAAATATTTTTGTAGAGTTTAAGTAAAAGTTATAGTTAAATGCTAAGGTAAACACTTTAAATAGAGTATAATTAACAGAAAATTGTAATAATTGAGTTTGTATGATATTTTGTTTGTTTTACTAGGGAAGGCCCTGATGCAGATTCACTCGTAAGTAATTTTAAGTTTGATATAAACTATTTAAATTAGCTATTTTCTTTTTAAAAAATAATTATTTAACCTAATTCTTTTATTTACTTTTTTAATTTGACCAGAAAGGGACAGAGTGAGAGAGAGGGAGGGAAAGTGAGAGAATAAGCTGCTGGGTCTGGGACTTGAACTGTGGCCTGCCATGTGAGGGGGAGAGAGAGAGAGAGAAAGTGAGAAGGCAAACCACCAGGTCTGGGACTCAAACCATAGTTGGGGCCATGTGGGAGTTTCCAGTGCCTTAACCACCACACCACCTGCTGGTCCCCCCGATATGTTTTTTCCACTTATACTAGGTCATCATTTTTAGATGACATATTTGGTCCAGTCTAAGTCTTGATTTACCTTTTTTTTTAGGTTTTTTTTTTTTTTTTTTTTTTTTTTTTTTTTGGGCGAGGGGCCTTTGTGCTATAGGGCATGTGCGCTTGCCAGAAAGACAGAGAGACAGAAAGCGAGAAATCACCCCTCAGGGGGGATGGCCATGCTGCAGTCCCTTCTCCTCCGTTGTCCTCTCGGGATCTTGGGCATGCACACACACATACCTGGTGTGAGTTTAAGTCACCGGGTCTGGACTCAAACCGCTGTCAACTACATGGGAGGCCAGCAACATAGCCACTATGCCAACTGCTAGTCCTTTGCCTTCTTTTAAAAATAAGAATTTAGTAAAGTATACAAAGAATATATAATTAGTATGTAAGAAATTGAGTTAATATTATTAGCTAAATGAAGTTTTCTGCTTGATTACAGATTAGAACTGCCTTGGAAATTAAAACAAATAGACCAATGCCAGGTCCCACTTGAGGCCTGTTAAATCAGATTCGCTGGGTATGAGGCTCCAGCATAGTTTTTGTTCTGTTTTAAGCAGCCCATGTGATTCCTAATGTACAGCAGGGTTGAAAAGCATTGAGCTGTACTCAATCAGAGACCAAGTAGAACTTAAAGGAATTTTTCTTTCCATAATTACTCAGTCCATTTAGACCGAAGAGATGCTAATCAAAAGTCTTGAGTGATTTGTTGACCTAGTAACCTGCCTAAAAATTAATTTAACAACCCCACTTCTCTAGCATTATCAGCAGAACTGTTAACAAAATTTAATATTTTGATAGACACTTGTATTTTCACATAACAGAACAGTTTGTGTTTTGGGTGTTAGTGTCTTCTACCTATCTACATATTTTTTATCTTGACTTTCTCCCATTCTAAATATCTGTCTCTTCTTCTCTTTCTTGTAGTATTTGATTAACAAATTAAGATCAATTATGAAGTGCCTTTTACCTACAGTTACCATGTTTTCTGCTGATGTCTTTCTTGAGTATTTATGAAAAAGATGTTTTGCTAAGGGAATGAAACCTAATCTTTTTTCATAATAATTGGAAATGCATATCAAAGTTAAATCAATTGGTTTGTAAGTAAATTTGTTTTAATGCCAGAGGGTACGTATGTACACAAGAGAGGAGGACAGAGAGAAAGAACCCCCAGTGGGACTTCATTATGCTACAATCCTTTTGGTATTCCATTTCTCTCTCTCCCTCTCTCTCTTTCTCTCTCTTTATAAGAGAGATTTTGCTATAGGGCACATGAGTTCGCTGGAGAAACAGAGACAGAGTGATGGCCACACCACAATCCCTTCTCTTCTATTCTCCTCTCGGGACCTTGGGCACGTACGCACACATGCCTGGCATGTGTTTTAAGCTGCTGGATCTGGGACTCAAACCACAGTCAGCTACTGCCAGGGACTTAACCAGTATGCCATCTACTGGTCCCTGGTTTTCCATTTCTCCATCTCATCAGGTTCCTGGACATACTTGGATGTACCTGGTGTGTTTGTCAAGCTGCCAGTTCTGGAATTTGAACTGTGGATGCCTGTGTGGGTTTTGGCTCCCTGGCTCTCTTTGCACTGCTGCACTTAACTGCTGCCCTATGGAACCGGCCCATAAGTAAAAATTTAAATGTAGCAGTCAGTTCATCTTAGTGACTGTATTGTAAAGAACAAATTTTAGAAAATACTTATTTTTATCTTCATGATTTGATTTGTGTAAATATTTTTGTAGAGTTTAAGTAAAAGTTATAGTTAAATGCTAAGGTAAACACTTTAAATAGAGTATAATTAACAGAAAATTGTAATAATTGAGTTTGTATGATATTTTGTTTGTTTTACTAGGGAAGGCCCTGATGCAGATTCACTCGTAAGTAATTTTAAGTTTGATATAAACTATTTAAATTAGCTATTTTCTTTTTAAAAAATAATTATTTAACCTAATTCTTTTATTTACTTTTTTAATTTGACCAGAAAGGGACAGAGTGAGAGAGAGGGAGGGAAAGTGAGAGAATAAGCTGCTGGGTCTGGGACTTGAACTGTGGCCTGCCATGTGGGAGTCCAGCGCCCTTTACCATGATGCCACCTGCTGCTCCTAAATTAGCTATTTTCTTAAGGAAACCTAGCATATCTGAGTTGTTTAGCAATATTTAAAAGAAAGAAGCTAAGCATGTTACTGTAAATTTACTATTAAAATTAGTTTACAGGTGCCTTTTTGCTTTGTATTGCCAGATGCTTTAATATTAAATAAAAAGATATTTCTACTAACTAAAAGTAGTTGTTTTACTTTTAAAACTGGAGTGGTGCAGAGTAATAGTACCATTATCATAATGCTTTTTCTTGAAAAATGTGCCAGATATCACATCTGCATGGTTTTTTTTTAAATGTGGTGCTCTTACTAGTTTATTCTTAGCTCTATTAAAATATAATTTATCTGTTTACATATTTGAGACTCATTTAAGAGATTGTCATTTTAGAAATAATAGCAACAACAACTGTGGTATTAGCACTTTTCTGTGCCTTTTGTCTTGTTTTGCTTTCCTTTGTTTTGTTTTATTTAAAGGTTTGCATATATTTTTTGGTTAAATGTATTCTATATATAATTAAAGAAGACATCAGGCGGGGCTCCCTGTGGTTACAATGGGAGAGTAAATTTACCAAATGCTGTAAGTAATGTGTAGATAGACATGTTTTTCAAATTGTGCATTAGACACTGATCATGTTTTTGGTAAGTATATGAGTTTCAAACAATCTGTCTCTGCTTATTGTTCTTGCTTGCATAACTATTGTTTCCTTTGGCCCAACAGCATTTTGCATAAATGGTATATTAGAATGAATAACTAAAAATATTTTGTGAAACACAAATATTTTATGTTTTATGTTACTTAACTAAGATGAAACTTGTATTTTTGTTTCATATTTCAGCTTTCAAATCAAAAGGAATTTTGATTCGTTAATAAAATTGTATGAAAACTAAGAAATAGATTTCGTATGACCCCTAGGGCTGAAATCTCCATGGTGTTTTTGGAGTTATAATATTTACCTTGCTACTTGCCTCTTTTATATCCTTGGTTAACTAATTCATGAAAAAGAATCAATAGATATATTGGTGGTTTGCATTTTATTTCTGAATTTATTATGTATACCATTTATTTGGTGATTTCAGCATTTAATAAAATCCTTTAATACTTTCTTTTGTGTATGTTCCCTTTAAATAAAACATTTAAAGTTATTTTAGTAGCTAATTGATACTGTTTTATAGTGATCAGTATTATCAGTATTATTAAAGTTTTTAACTTTACCTAATACTTACCTGGTATTAGGAAAGAACTTGTAAAGAGGAGAATAAAATTGTTTTGTTTTATTTTGTTTTGTTTTGGAGAAGTTTTTGCTATAGGGTGCATGTGCTCACCAGAAAGACAGAGAGACAGAAAGCGAGAAATCACCCCCCAGGCTGGATGGCCACGCCACAATCTCTTCTCCATTCTCCTCTCAGGATCTTGGGCATGTACGCACTCGCACCTGGCATGAGTTTAAGCCACCGGGTCCGGGACTTGAACCACAGTCGACTACATGGCAGTTCAGCGACATAGCCATTACGCTAACTGCTGGTCCCGAAAATTCTAATGTCATGTAAGAAATGACTGCTAGATTTGTGTAGAAGTGAAAAGTGTTTAAAATGAGAAAACATACATAAAAGGATTTGAATTACTGAAGATAAACTTGCAGAGCATAATTGCAAGGCATGTAACAAAGGCTAACTACTTTCCTTTATACAATTTTTATAGAAATTAGTACAAAATGTAAGCAAGTGACCAGTAGCATAGGGCATAGAATAAAAACAGGCAACATAAATAAAGGTGGCGAATTGTTGAATATATGTTGTTGCTCACAATAGTAATCTCATTTTGATGCAAATTAGAATGACATTCCTGTAGTATCTAATCATACTGATATAAATTTTTATACACTTATATTGTTGGTAGGAATATAAATTAGTACAGCCTATCTTGTGGATATTTTGTTGTTATTGCCCCAAATAAGAAATGCACATTTGTTTTTTTGACCCTGCAGTCTCTCTACTAGGAATTTTCTGTTATATCTATATTCACAAAACTTTATACCCTCTCTGTCACTGTCTCTCTCTCTCTCTCGATCAGTATGCATATGTAGAGGTGAGGGAGAGAAGGAAAAGGTAGATAATTATTTCAGTGTTGCTTATATTAGTAAAAAGCCGGGAATACCAAAGCATTTATTGAAATGGTAACTGGTTAAATATGTATTTAAACACTTACTTGATGTTTATTAGCCAAATGTTACAAAGAATTGGGTAGATCTGTACCTGTTGATGTGGAAAGAATTTACTAGATGAAAGCAAGTGCTTACTGTTTTGTGATACCCTCTTTTTTTTTTTTTTAAAGAACCCATTACAAGACAATCATAGTTCCTTTTGAGAAATGGAGTAAAACAATGGCCAGCAGAAGGAGTTCTTCATTATTTGTTGCTTCTTCTTCTTTTTTTTTTTTTCTCTTTTGAGTTTCTTTCATGAGAGAGTTAGGGAACCTGACATGGTCTTGCCATGTTGCAGTACTGCCCCCAGTATCTCTGGCATGCCTGGCATGTTCAGTTTGACTCAGGATCCAAAATCCAGACCTCCCCATATATCTCCCTTATTTGAAGTAGTGCCCTATCGCCTGTGCCACTGGGGCTTGGCCTTATTTCCATTTTATTATAGCCTTGTCTTACTAACTACTTTTAAAAACATCAATAGGCTGGGAGGCCAGCAGGTGACATGGTGGTTAAAGTACTGGACTCCCACATGGGAGACCATGGTTCAAGTCAGAGAACTGGCAGCTTGCTTTCTCACTTTCCCTTTCTCTATGTATCTCTCTCCAGTCAAATTAAAATAATAGCAATAACACTAACCTTTTAAAAAACCAATAGTTTATCTTGATAGGGAAGTTACTCATATCCTATCCTTTTTCAAAAAGGTTTATGTATTTTAAAAAATTGAGGGGCTGCATCTTTTAAAATTAATTTCATCTAAATATTTTATATATATATATATTTCTAAAATATGATCATAATACCACCTAAAAATAATTTACAGAGGCCAGAAATGACATGGTGGTTAATGCACTGGATTCTTCTATGGCTGACCATAGTTCAAGGACTGGACCCAAAGGCTTGAAAATCACACTAGGGGTGTGTGTGTGTGTGTGTGTGTGTGTGCGCGCGCGCGCGTGCGCACACCCCTTCAAAATTCTAAGAGGAGAATGGAGGAGAACGGAATGTGGCATGGCCATCCTGCTTAGGGGGTGGGTGTATCCTCACTTTTCTTCTTTCTCTCTTAGGTGAGGGCATGCACCTTATAACAAAGACCTTAACAAAAATTGCATTAACTCCTTAGTATTTTCAAGTAGCTATTTAGCATTTATTATTATTATATCTTTTTCAGTTTTTTAATTGTCAAAGAGCACATGTACTTGTGAGAGAGACAGAGAAAAGGGAGAAAGCACCACTCCCATGAGGTGTGGTCTTGCTTTGGTCCCTTCATTTTTCCTTCCTGTTAAGATTTGGAGCACATGTGACATGTACATACTCATGCTACTCCTGCTGTGTTTTTTAAGATGCCAGATGGAGCTTTGAACTACAGTAAACCTTGTGGGATTTAGATTCCTTAACCATTAGGCTACTGGACCCTATCATTATCTCTTAATATCATTTTTTTTTTTTTTTGGAGAGGTTTTTGCTATAGGGCGCATGAGCTCGCCAGTCAGACAGAGACAGACACAGAAAGCAAGAAATCACCCCCCAGGCGGGATGGCCACGCCACAATCCCTTCTCCTCCGTTCTCCTCTCGGGATCTTGGGCACGCACACAC
Source organism: Tupaia belangeri chinensis (assembly GCF_000334495.1). NCBI lineage: Eukaryota > Metazoa > Chordata > Mammalia > Scandentia > Tupaiidae > Tupaia > Tupaia belangeri. The sequence goes on from NW_006205575.1 coordinate 1,263,949, forward strand.
ACGTGCCCAGTGTGAGTTTTAAGCCACCGGGTCCGGGATGCGAACCGTGGTCTACTATGTGGGAGTCCAGCGACATAGCCATTACGCTAACTGCCTGGCCCCTCTTAATATCACTTTTATTGCTGTTTGTTTGAATTTGTTGCTAAGTCCTTTAAGTCCCTCTTAATCTATAGGTTCCCTTTCTCTTGCTCTTTCTTTCACTTTAGCTTTCTATTTATTTATCTAAGAGACTAGCTGGTTTGTTTTGTAAACTCTTTTAGGCTGGATTTTGCTGGATGCATTCCTGTAATGTATTATGTTTTACTTCTTTATGTTAAGTAAATTGGCATTTGGATCTAGACACTTGATCAGTTTTTAGGGTCAAGATTTTTGTATTTGTTTTGTTTTGACAAGGCTACTTCTCTCAGAAGGATCTGATGTCTAGTTGTCACTCCTCATGGGATGTTGGCAAATACTGATGCTTTGTCATAGGTAGTGTCATTAGACCATCCAGACTTTAAAGCTGCTTAGAGAGGCAATGGATGTTCTCTTTTCAGATGACTTCTTAGAGCATGGAGAATATTAAACTTGATAGTACTTTTAAAAATAACATTTAACACTAACTGACTCATAATAGAAACTGTAGATTTGAACAATCTGAATTGGTCTTCACCTTGGTGATTTCTTGCCCTGAAAATGTTTCTTCTGTGTTTGTCTGTCCTCTTTCAAACTTGTGAAATGTTGAATGTGACTTGAAGATAATTAAAAAGATAATTTTCCCATAGGTTAATAATTTTGCTAACCTGTTGATTGATTTATTCATTTGTTTATTTATTATTGTTTCTTCCTTGAGAGAGAGAGGGTGTGCCTCTGACAGTCCCCACACTACAGTTCACCACCAGTCTCAGCTGGCCCAGTCCAGGGACATATGTTCATGTGCTGGCATGCCCAGGAAGCTCCCTTCCCATGTGGGCCAGTCACACAACTGGTATATAACTGTTGATATTTGATAAATGATTTAGCAAAATAAAATAGCCTTATATATTACTGATAATAGCCTTATCTACTACTGACAAATCTTTCTATTTTATTTGTCTAAGAGACTGTTTTGCTAATCTTTAATACTTTGAATGTTAGAGTTGCCATTACAGTAATTTTTTCCGCCATAGAACATTCCTGATGTTGATGAAGAAGGCTATAGTATTAAACCAGAAGCAAATCAGAATGATATCCTTTTATCATCTGTGTTTTCCTATGAATTGTGTTGGCATTTAAATAGCCAGTTATAACAAAATAATGTGATACATAAAGTCTCTTATTAAAGTTTTTAATTATAATAAAATATAGACTATTTCAGATTTTTTCTTTTGAGAGAGATTTTTGCTATGGAGTGCATGCACTCACCAGAGACAGAGACAGAAGTTAGAAATAACCCTTCAGGGGGGTGACAACACCACAATACCTTCTCTTCCATTCTCTCTCAGGATTTCGGGCATGGACGTACACAAGCCCAGCGTGAACTTCAAGCCACCAGGTCTGGGACTTGAACTGCAGTTGGCTGCTATGTGGGAGTCCAGTGTCTTAATATGGGCCACCTGCTGGCCCCATATTTCAATTGTTTTTACTAATAAAAATTAGTAGTTTTATTTCTATTGAAGTCCATTTACTCTTTCAGTTTTCTTTTTTAATAAATGTGTAAAAAGCTTGTTATGTACTGAGATACTTTAAAAACTAAATTCTTTAACTGATATTCACATACCAAAGAGAACCATTTCTACTCATCTAGTGATTCTGACTCTGAAGATGAAGAACCAAAGAAGTATCGAATAGAAATCAAACCTATGCATCCAAATAATTCACATCACACAATGGCATCTTTGGATGAATTAAAAGTGTCTATAGGAAATATAACCCTCTCCCCAGCAATATCCGTAAGTAAGAACACTATTTATGAAATACAACAAATGACAGAAACAGTAAATTTTCTACATTTTCAATTTCTTATAAAATACTTTTAAAAGCAAGCAAAAGCTAAACTTTTGTATTTGTTGTATGTCTCAGGCAGAATGTCATGAACTAGCAGTGTTGATCTTATTGTCATCAAAGTTTTTTCTTCCATTTTGTGAATCTTATGTAAAAAAAACCTTATGTAAAGGGAATTCCATAAACATGAATTTAAAGATTAAATTTTATCTTTGTCTTTTGCTATAACATTTGTTTTTCTATGCTTTTTCATTCAAGGAAAGGCAAATTTAAGATTTTTTAGTAGTAGCATTTGATTTCTCAGTTCTAAGCTACTATATTAAATCTTTTGAGGGAGAAATAAAACATTACTATGATAAATCTTCCCATTGATGATGTTCCCATTGATGTTGGGTCCAAGTTCAGAAGTTACACTATGGGAAAAAATCATGTCTTACAATGGCAAGTATATTTGTACATGATCATCATGATTAATATTAAATCTGTTCTTGATAAAGGAGAATAAGAGTTCTTACTCCTTCATATTGTCTAATATAAAGTACAACATAAATACATAGTTTATATGTATTTATTTGAGAAAAACAGATTTTTTTCCTTTATTCTGCACTTTAGAATTTAATTTTAGAACTATGTATTTTACCAAAAATATTTCTGAAGTGAGTTTTTATTTAACATTAATATCCCGTTATACAGAGAATTTCTTAAAATATGGTGGATATGAGCTAGGAAGTTATGAACCATTACAAACACTCATTGTATAAGAACATACCTAATTTGGGATACACACACACACACACACACACACACACACACATACACACATCCACACACCAATAATAAAAGTCTAAAGGAATATATACCAAAATGCTAAGCATTTCTGTGTGGGTAGTAAGATCACAGATAATTTAAGTGTACTCTTATGTGTTTTTTTTTCTCTCTCTTTTCTATTTGTTTTTAAAACAGCATGTATTATTTTCACACTCAGACAATAAATAATCAGAACAATTTTAATTAACACTGGATTTGAAAAGAGGGTAACTTTGATTTTGTTTTCTTGCTCAATTCAATTTGTTTTTCTAGCAAAAACTTTCCCCCCAACAATGTATGTTTGTTAAGGTGTCTGTATTTAGGTATGATTCCAAAGAAAATAGACAAGCTATTATAACAAGAAAATATAATATTTTAAGTTATATACTGAACACTATGTCTGTCTTTCTTTTTCTTTTCATGTGCTACTAGAGACACAGTCCAGTAAGTGTAATATTTTATGTTTTTGCCTATTGACTTAAAAAAAGATTGTAATATTTGAACATTGATTTTCAGATGTTTGTGTTATTTCTTTTTTATATTAAATTATTTATATTGGCAAGTTATAGTGCCCTGCTATGGATATTGTTTTAAACCTTTAAAAATATTTTATTGGGGCGTAAAGGTACATGTATTATTTTTTATTATAAAACAAAAACTACTGAAATTTTTTCCTACATATCTTTTATGTAAATAAAGTTTACAGTTGAGCAAATTTACTAAAAGAAAAACTTAAAATTAGGATCCCAGTGTTAACATTTTGCCAAATACTTTATTACTAAGTTAAATTATTTGTTCAATGATGCTTATTTAGTTTTTGCATTTCTGTTTTAGGTACAGATGAATCGGAATTTATCAAGTAAGTTTGGTATTTGAACTGGTTATTTTATTTCTATTAAATCTAATTAGGCAATTTGTTAGTCTTGTAGTTGATGCCTTTTTTAGCTATAGATATAAATGGTCTTTTCTCATCATTGATCCTTAATGACTGATAAGGATACTTATTTTAAAGAGAAAATAACTTACCTGTATTTTTTCTGGTAGCTCTGAGAAACATGCCATAAACTTTAATATATGGTTACAACATTTTTCAGAATTCAGCAAAGCCTAAGATTCACTTCTGATTAAAAATGCTAAAATAGGATCGACCACATGGCCAACCCCAAGAATAGAATTGAGGCCTAGTGGTTAAGGGAGTCAGATCCCACATGGCTAACCATGTAGATTGAATCCCTGACCTGGTGGCTTGAAAAACATGCTGGGCCCCAAATCTTGACAGGATAGTGAAATGGAGGAGAAAGGGTTTCAGTGTGACCACATCCCATTGGGGGGTTGCTTTCTCCCTCTCCTTGTCTCTCTCTCTGTCCCTCTCTGACAGTGCCCATGTCCTCTGGCAAATTAGGGAAAAAAAAAAGAATATTGAACTGTTTTTCACTGGCATACTCAGTCTCATGAGCCAGTAGGCATTTATAAGATGAGTAATCTGTTAGCTTTACCTATTTTTAAGTCATAGCATAATTGCAATTCCTATTATATGTCTTTGAATATAGTAACTTAATTATACCGAAAGCTTTTTTAAGGTGTTAACACCCTTTGCCGAATCACACATTAACAATAACAAGCGTTGTGGTTAGAATAGAATTGAGGCAGCCCATTTGAAAGCTGTGTAATTTGTAAACAGAACACTGAGCAGAATTGTAGTATCTACCCTGATGTAAGTTTTAGCATAATTTGAAAGACCCATTAAGTTTATATTAAATGCCAAAATAAAAGTAAGAATTTTACCTCTAAAAAAATGTTGATGGTAGCTTGATGATAGGGAGTGTAAGGAAAATGAGAATACATCGAGGCTACTGAGTTATGGATATAAAGGCAAAATGCAGAAAGATGGAGAGCGTCGCAATATGCACTTTGAAGCTGAAAAACCAACCAAACAGCCAAATGGAAGAATGTCATGTGGGTGGGTATCAGGCATCATGAACAGCGTGTACTCCCCTCACTGTACACCTGCAGTTTCTGCATCACCCATTTGGATGTACTGTGCATTCATCAGCTCTCACTGCTTGGTGATAGGGCATTAAGGTGCAGGGAGAACTGCTTATGCACCAACATGACCTCTGCATTAGTGATGCTGTTTTCCTGTTCACCAGTTGCTTATGAAATAAGTCATGTTACAAACAAAAAAAGGTAGCAAAACACACTTTAATGAAGAAAGAAGACTCTTGCTTCAAGTTGCTCAAAAAAATTTATGCTTCAAAATAGTACTTCCTTTGAGAGTTAATAACTACTTTCGGTTAATGTTGTGATCACTGATAGTCTTAAAACTTCAACAATACTTCCATGATTCATCCGTTAAGATTCTCGAGTAAAATTTATGTAAGCATTTAAATATTTCTTCTCAATTTTAAAGTTGCAGTCCATATATGCTCTCTTTTAAACAGCAGTTTCATTTTAATGAATATTATAGTTTAGTTGACTTAAGTAATTTCTTACCAGAGACTAGCAAAAAAAAAAATCAAGACTTAGAAGAAATTCAGCTTTTATTTTAATATGTATGATAGAAAATTTGTTAAAAATTTATTTATTTTTATTTATAATTTTCTGTTATCAGTTCCAAAATATTTAAATTGATCATAGTATTAAGATATGTATATGTTTTTTTCTTTTCATTAAAATATTTTATTTCTCAGGTTATAAATTTTTTATAATATTTTAATTTTTTAATTAGATGAGGAGTTAACAAAATCAAAGCCATCTGTTCCACCCAATGAGTAAGTTCCATGTTTCTTTTTTTTTTTTTAATAAAGTATTTTGTATTCGAGAGCAGTTTTAGGGACGCAGCAAAGTTGAGCAGAAGGTATAGATATCTGCTCTATGATATGCCCAGCCTCCCTCACAATAAAAAATCTTCACCAGACTGGTAGATTTGTAACAACAGGTGAACCTACATTGATACATCATAATTACCCATAGATTACATTAGGGCTCTCTTTTGGCTTTTGTACATTCTGTGGGTTTTGACAAAAATATAATGTCATGTATACACTGCTCTGAAGTTGCTCTGCCATTCAGCCCCTTCCTCCTTGCCACATTTAAATTATAAATTTAAAATCCTTCTTTTATCCTTTTTTTCTAGAGAGGCTTCTTACCTCTCTATTTTCAATTCTAGTAAAGTGCTATTGATCACCCGGTTTTCTGAACTGCGAAATACCATGTTGGAGTTTTTAGATGTTTTAAATGATTTCTCACTTGAAATTTTTCCTTATGATTTTTTTTTTTTTTTTTTTTTTTTTAGTTCATTCAACTAAAGTTGGCTTTGGAACCTCACTGCTTTTATATAAATGATGGTATCTCATCATTTATATATATTGTCAGTTATTCTCATGGCAGTTTTCTCATTTCCTCCTTAAGTTTTAACTGTACCCTTGAATAATGGACTGTATAATTCCCAAACTTCAAAATGAAGCAGTGTCTCAGTTAAGTTGAAAAGAAAGAATATGGGCCAGCTGGTAATGTGGTGCTTAAAGCAACTGGATCCCACTTGGCCAGTCTCATGATTCAAGTCCCAGACCCAGCAGCTTGAAAAACATGTGTATGCTTAGACTCTCAAAAGGAGGAAGAAATGGAGGAGAAGGGATCGAACTGTGTCCATCCCCCATGTGGGGTGCTTTCTTACTCCCCCACCCAACAAAAATGTGTTGATTGAAATGTTTCTTATTTCGGTTTATAAAGATGTGTTTGAGCCTAGTTATAATGATTTAAAATTAATGGTCTGAAACTGCAGTTGCTTTTGCAACAGCCTAATACTTCCAAGGCACCAGTTGAGCAGAATTGTTGGATTTATCATTTTTAAAAATAAGTTGCTAAGTGTTTTAAAACTTAGCAGGAATAATTTATGCAGTTGGAATGCTAGACTTTATCATACGACGTGGAAAGTGCTTCTATGTAGGTACATGTTGAGATACTTGGTATGTATTTTTAGATAATTGTAACATTTTAACATTTTCATTATTGTATGGCTACTTTAAGATTAAAAAAAATATTTTTAAAGATAATGTCAGATTTGGGTCAGTCTCATGGCCTAATGGTTAAGGGAGCTAGAGCCCATGCGGCCTACTACGTGGTACAAATCCTAACCTGGTAACTTGAAAAATATGAGGGTGGGGAGGCAGCAAATGGCATAGCAGATACGTTGCTGGACTCCTATATGGTCGGCTGCAGTTAAATCCCGGACCCAGTAGCTTGAGACTGATGCCAGGCATGTGTGCATGCATGCCCCAAAATCCCAGGAGGAGAATGGATTGTAGTGAGGCCATCCACCCTGGGGGGTGATTTCTCACTTTCCTTATCACTGTCTCTATCTCTCTCTCTCTCTCTGGCAAGCGCATGTGCCCTAAGGCAAAAACCTCTACAAAAAGAAAACACACAGAGTATGTGTTTGTGCTTGCATGCTCACAGTAACAACAGGAAGGAGAAATGGAGTAGAAGGGTTGCAGCATAACCACGCCCCACTAGAAGGTGCTTTCTCCCTCTCCCTCTCTATGTCTCTCTAGCAGACATACATACTCTCAGTCTTTTAAACAAACAAAATCATAATACTGGCAGTTTCATACCATTAAAATATTTAAGCTACCTTTCAGACTTAAGAAGGATTTTCTTTAAAAAAAAAAGAACAAAACAAAACCCCACTCCTTTACCCGTTTTCTTCATCCTTGAAAATAAGTATGGCTTTATAAAATTTCTACCTAGTCTCAAATCACTTAAATTTTCTGTCCAAGACTAGGTGCTAGGTATACGTCAGTGGATCTGAGACTGTTTTAGAATCAAGTTGTTGTGTGTCTTTGGGTAGTTCATTTAAACTCTTTGTTCATTCTTTATTTGAAAAGCCACAATTATTCCCAACTTAACATACTAGTATTATAAGTACTTCTTATAACAGTGAACAGTGGTTTATTACATCTCTTAACTAAATTTCTTTACAATACCATTGGCATTGTATCCAACTTTTTAATCATGTATATTGAGCTGTTAGAATTCTATGAAATAAAGATAAGTGATTAGATTTTATACTAATAAAATTAAAATATTCTTTTGTTAAAATTCTTTTTTTAAACATTATTGTAGAAAAGGGACCAGTGATTTACTTGCTTGGGATCCTCTCTTTGGACCATCTCTTGATTCATCTTCAACTTCACTAACTTCATCATCATCAGGTAAATGTGTTTTTTATTTTTTTTTTTAAACTGAGGAATACAGTAGTTACTGTTTCCTGATTGACTTATTTATCACTTTTGTGTTGTACATAATAATAACTTTTTTTAACTTGTCCTCTGATAATTTTACCAGATAAAAGTGATTTTATAAAGTTTTGTTAACTTAGTTTCAAGACTCTATGGCTTAACCAATAAAAATTTATCAAGAGGTTGTTTTCCAAATTGATGTATTTATTTCTAGGCATTGTTTCATTATTACCGTGGTAATAATTCTTTTTTTTTTTTTTAAGAGAGATTTTTGTTATAGGGTACATGCGCTTGCCAGAAAGACAAAGAGAGACAGAGATAGAAAACAAGAAATCACCAGCCAGGGGACATGGCCATGCCACATTCCCTTTTCCTCCATTCTCTCTTGGGGTTTCTGGCACATACGCACATGGACCCAACATGAGTTTCAAGCCCTGGCTCTGGGACTCGAACCACAGTCTACTACACGGGAGTCTAACAATGTGACCATTATGCCATCTGCTAGTCCCAGTAATAATTCTTATTGTTTATAGATAATTCAGATGCTTAGGTATGTCCAATTAATAATGCCTATCTTTTATAGATACTAGGTTAAAATGTATAGGTATGCATTAATCAATTCTTTTTTTTTTTTTTTTTGGAGAGATTTTCACTGTAGGGCGCGTGCGCTCGCCAGACAGACAGAGAGAGACATAGAGACAGAAAGCAAGAAATCACCCCCCAGGGGAATGGTCACGCCGCAATCCCTTCTCCTCCATTCTCCTCTCGGGATCTTGGGCACGCACGCACACGCGCCTGGCATGAGTTTTAAGCCACCGGGTCCGGGACACGAACCGCGGTCGACTACGTGGGAGTCCAGCGACATAGCCATTACGCTAACTGCTGGTTCCCATCAATTCTCTTTTGATGGATATTCAAGTTGCATCTAATTTTGTGTTTTATGAACGTCCATGGAAATAACCCATGTGTGTACATATCTTATAATCTTTTCTGTAATAATTTATCAATATAAAATGTATGGTCACAGATTATACCCATTGTGATACATTGCCATACAGTTTTCCAGAAAGACTTTAACATGTCTCAAGCAATGTATAAAAGAGCTTAGAGAATGCTTTTCAGTTGCTTCTTTGACAAGAATATGTTAAGTTTCCCTTTATCTTGAAATACAAAAATTCTCATTAGCCAGATATAAAAAAAGACATCAAGATGCATATTTAACAAAACCACTGCTTGTTCAAAACAAGATACTAAAATCATTTTAATTTGAACTTCTACCTTCTTTGGAATCTCAGAATTGCCATCCAGTATTTGGGGTTAAAGGAGTGCTAGAAGCATGTGGAGAGACATCCGCTGAGTTCATGCTTGTCACTCTGCAAGTAGCTGTGCACTTCTATTTAATTTTACTACATTAACCACTGCATGAAGTCCTCTTTATGGTCCCTATTTTGTAGATGGAAAAAGTAAGATCGAGAAATAATAAGTGACTTCTCCAAGATTACGTAGCTGGGAAATGGAGGAGACACAGTTCAAACCTGGATCTTACTCTGAAATCATTGTTGTAGCTATCATGGTCTGGCAGATTAACAAGAACATCAAAAAGTCATACTGAAACATTTTGCTATTAACAGTAAAATAAACATTAGCATTTCAAATTAGACTGTTTAGAGACTGAACATTTTTAAAAGAAACTACAAATGGATTACAGGAAACCTTAACCCTAGGCACTATTTGGCATTTTGAAGGGAAGGTAATCTGTACCTAATACAAAACAGCAAGAAACAATCATTAAGAGAATTGAACATATACCTTCTGAAGTGACATTACTTTTTCTCTTTTTTTTTTTTTTTTTTCTGTAGGGCGCATGTGCTCATTATAGAGACAGAGAGATCACCCCCCAGGGGGGATGGCCACACCACAGTCCTGCATGCCCCAAATCCTGAGAGGTGACTGGAGGAGAAGGGATTGAAATGTGGCCATACTCCTTTGAGGGGTGATTTATTTCCTTCCCTCTCTGGTGACCGTACATGCCCTATAGCAAAATTGAAGGGGGAAAAAAAAAGAAGAAAGGAATTTCTTCACAATTTTGTGCATTGTTTCTTGTTATTTTCTTTAGTACAGTCTCTTCCTTTTCAAAAAAGTTGTTTCTTTTCTTCTTGCTACCCATCTAAAGAATGTTTCACCCTTTAACACCTTCACTTTGGATGAATGAAAAATGATTCATTTAATTCAGTGGTCATTTGATGTTTAGCAGCTAGGAAATGATAAAAAGTTTATTAACCTTTTGCTGCTTTTCCATTCATTTCAGTATGCATTGTTAGCCTTCCTATAGAGTATGAAATGTAATGTAATACATTATTTTGCACTTCAAAAATGTTATTGATGCCCCAAATGGATAATTATTCTATAATTGTTATTAATTATTAATTAATTATTATTAAGTCTTTAGCACGGTACAGTTATTGATCAGTATTGTGACTCTCATGTTTTACAAAATTGTCCCTAAATGAAATTGTGAAGTGCATCTTGTCTTAAATTTTGTTCGACCACTTTTTAAAAAAGAATTATTTATTTAACTTTATTTATTTATTTTAATTTGACCAGAGAGGGACAGATTGAAAAAGAGAGAGAAAGTGAGAAAGCAAGCCACCAGATCCGGGACTCAAACCGCAGTTGGGCATGTGGGAGTCCAGAGCTCTTAACCACCATGTCACCTGCCAGCCCCGATTCCACCACTTTTTGTAGGACAGTGCTCCTCCATCTTAAAATTCTCCACTTAGATACACATTTCCACATGTTAACTAGGTCCACATTTTGAGATTATTTAATTTTCTTTTGTCTCTTTTAGAATCTTAATTTCTCAATAATCTCATTTTAGCTGAAGCAGTCTAAGTAAATAATTCCAAGCAGTCAGTTAGTGTTAATAATTGATAATGTTAAGCCTCCCAATGTTGTTACATGTTCTACAATGATACTTAATGCTCAGCTGAAAAGTAGCTCAGCTCCATCTTGTACTGTGAAGTCTGTAAATGAACATTTATGTTTATTTGAAATATAAATAGGTATAGACCTTCATATAAGGGCCTGTGTAGACCATTTTTCTTCACTGCCCATAGATTGGGTGAATTGCACTCTGCCAAAAATCCCTTAAAGTCATCCTTGTATGACAGTTTCGTTGCTGACTGCTCAGTTTGTTGAGTACCATACATGCACAGCACAGTCACTTTGCCAGCTCGCCATTTCTTTTCAGCCTGTACTGACTGTTAAAGTTACCTTTGCTTCTCTGAGAGAGCAGGAATAATTTTGGCTCTATAAAATTTTGTACCTTCAATTTTTTTCATGTTCATACTTGTTTTCCTCAGTTAATATAACATTTGAACTCATGCTCATGCTCTTGTTCCATGTAGTGTTAATTTTTTTTTAGTTTCATATTAACATTTAACTGAAGCAGAGAGAACTGTTTGGCTATATGAATTCCTATTTCAATTCCAGAATTTTCCTGTTGTTTGTAATTTTCAGTTGTTTTCTTCTAATTCAGCTGACTTTTAAGAGCAGAATAGGAATTTCATTTCCTCTCCCACTAATTTGCTTGAGGATATGATAATTCTTGAAAATTTACTTGAAACTGGGTCATACTCTCGATGTAGAAAGCCCATCACCAGACTTTTCCCTACCTGTCTATTCTTTCCTGCTATAACAGCACCCAGATACCACAGATAAGTTTGGTTTTTCTTTTTTGCCTTGTGGTCCCAAAGTCAGTGGATTGTCTTTACTGATGAACTTGCTACAGTTAATAACTCTAGCAAGCTCAGAAGACATTCCAGAGATTGCATTCTTTCACAATTTTCTGATGCTTTGGATGGATGTTTTCCAATAACTGCATTTCTGGGGATTAAAGTAACCATTTCTATAATATGTATCCCAAAATATTACTGACAGAAGAAGCCAGTAATCTGCTGCCATTTCTTCTACATTGTCTTCTTGCTTCTGGTTTATAGATTAGTCTCTGCCTTTGTTCAGATAAAGAATAGCATGGCAAACTTATGTTATCTATTCCCTTTAGTTAATGTTTAAGAGTTGATACAAATTAGCTCTTATATCCTATGTTTTTGTACTTTACAGGTCATGTAGTATTACTTGAAACACTGCATGTAATAGACATTTGTGGCAGTGAGCTCCACTACCACACTGGTAACAAAAGACAGTTAGAACACTCAAGCATGTAAATAGTTGTAATAATATCCTCCAGAGGCCTCTAGGAGCATGACTAATTGATACGTGCAGATATATACATTATTATACATCATAAATTGTGATATTAATAAATACTGTTATTAGCTTTCCTCGGAAAGTAAATTCTGATTGTTAGAAGGAACTATACATATCTACCAGACTTGGTTTGAGTTAATCTAAATGCCATTCGGACTGGCCCCATGTCCGTAAATGAAGCTTTATAAAAGCCTCTGCTGTGTTAAGCAATCACAAGTTTGAAATAACCTGAGTCAAGATCAGCAGGTGGCATGTAGTTAAGGCACTGGATTCCCACATGGCCAACTGCTATTCTAGTCCTGGACCTGGTGACTTGTAAATCACAATAAATAAATAAATAAATATTGGGACCAACAGGATGGCCAACTGCAATTCGAGTCCTGGACCTGGTGACTTGTAAATCACAATAAATAAATAAATAAATATTGGGACCAGCAGGTGGAATACTGGTAATGTCACTGGACTCCCCACATAGTCAACTGAGGTTCGAGTCCCAGGCCCAGTGGCTTAAACCTCACATTGGGTACATGTGCATACATGCCCAAAATCCTGAGAGGAGGACGTGGTGGCATCTGCCCTATGGCAAAATCCTGAGAGGAAACTGGAGGAGAAGACGTGCAGCATGGTCATACCCCCTAGGGGCTCATTTCTCACTTTCTGTCTCTTGGTCTCTCTCTGTCTCTCCTGTGAGTGCATGTGGCCTATAACAAAAATCTCTTTAAAAATAAATACTTTCTTTCCTTAAAGAATAACCTGAGTCTAAGTCAGTCTTGGTTTCATTGATAATGAGCACATCTTTAACACAGATAAGTCATAGCTCAAAGAAGTGTCGTGGTCCTTTATGTGTAGCTTGAAGTGTGTACAGTGTCAAAGAACTGGTGCTGATAAGAAGACAGCAGCCTCAGAAGCTAAACTTAATTTCTTACCAGCTTTGTACTGTCTTCTTTAGGGAACCTGAACTTGCTTGCGACCCTTTACCCCTTCATATGACACGCTTTCTAGATGATTCCCTAACCTCTGTGCATTTTCTTTCCATCTTATGTGACCACTCTTTTCTTTATTCTCTTCCTGCTCCTCCGTGTCCTTTCCGTTCATGCCTCTACTCTTCCATTGATAATCGAGGGCCTTCAGCTTTACTCTGTATCCCCTGTGTATATATACTTAGGTTTATTTACATGTTTTTAATTTTGTACATCTGTAAACTTAGATAACTTGCCAGATATATTTCTTACCATCTATTATATTTTTCAGTCTCTGAATTATTGCCCATATTTTAGAGTGAACCAAAGTGCTTTGAAATTATTTTAATTAATTTATTTAAAGATGATTTAAACATATTGCTTCTATTTCTCACTCTCGCTTTGATTATGCTAATACGTTTGTAACTTTTGATGACATACAATTGAATTTCATTATTTCTATCATAGATTATTTTAAATTACGAATAGTATTTCTAATGTGTAAAATTACAAAAATTGCAAATGGCATTGAAAAACAGTGAGCACTAAGCTTATATAGGATTTAGGAAAAGTTATCATTTTGAACACTTACCAAAATTAGTTGTACTGAATTGGGGAAATTTTAAAAATAAATTATAGAATATTTTTAATATGTTTTAATTATCTAAAAAATGTTACACTGTGGTTTAACTTAAAGTTCAGATGAGGGATGAGCAGGTGGCATAATGGTTACATTGCTGGACTCCCACATGGCCAACCATGGTTTGAGTCCTAGACCCAGTAGCTTGAAAACTCATGCCAGGTTTGTGTGTGTGAATGCCCAAAATCCCAAGAGGAGAATGGAGGAGAAGGGATTGCAGTATGGACATCCCTCCGGGGAGTGATTTCTTGCTTTCTGTCTCTCTGGCAAGCGTACACGCCCCATATCAAAAATCTCTCTCTAAAAAAAAAGTTCAGATTAATGAGTTTAAGGTAAATTCTTTATTTAGCATTCATGTTATTCTGAAGGCACGGGTTCAGCAACTTGTTCTTGAATTACTCTCTCTAAAGTAGATGTATTGGCAATAAACTAAAAGCCTTTGGTCTTAAGTTGGTTTATTTTTGTTGGCTAATTTACCAGACTTAATTTTTATATATATAAATAATTGAAACATGGTGTATGTCAGTTTTATTGTGAGATTAACTTGTATTTTTTTCCCAGGAATATTATTGGTAGCTTGTATTTTACAAATAGATTCCTAATATTTCACCAAATAAATGTAGTAGCAATTCTTTTAAAACAAAACAAACAAAAAAAACTCCTGAAAAATTAGCTTCGTATCCTAAAGGTTCCTTTAATAGGATATCTTTATGTAAAGATCGATACATACTAATGATTTTCTTCATATTCTCTTTTCCCCACCCCGCCACCAGCCAGGCCCACAACTCCTCTTTCTGTAGGCACCATTGTTCCACCTCCGAGGCCTGCTTCCAGACCAAAGCTTACTTCAGGCAAACTCAGTGGGATTAATGAAATAGTATGTACTCAGGTGGTTTTTTTGTTTGTTTTTAATTATAAATTGTTTTGATTTAAGATGCAAATATCTTTAATATGTCTTGAAGTTAAGTGCTTGAAGTTTTCTACTTGAGTCCTTAAAGTATAGAAAATTTTTCCCAAGTGACACTCCTTCATTCTCCATTATTACCTCAACTATCCTGTGGAATAAGACATTTTCCAGGAGAGAGATTTCCTGAGAAAGTTGGTGCATTACAGAAGTACCATTCAGTACCCATTCTCTCACCATGAAGAAGCAGTCTTCAGATTATTCTGCTTAAAGTAAACGGTTGCCTGTTCTTGGGCCTTAGAAGTATGCTGCCAGGAGGTCTTAGAGGGTATCTAGTTCAACTTTATTTTATGCATAAGGAAATTGGAGTCCCCATCAAAGTACATAGTGTTATGGGGGAAGAGGAGAAGGCATTGGCTTTCAAAAGTTGTCAGATAAGGAGAAACCTGTTCAGAATGAGGTTCTTCTTGCCACCAATCTGTTCTTCTTTGCTTCATCTTCCATACTAGTCACCAGTTTAATTGCCTGAATTAAATTTCTGAAAGTCAAGCTTAATACTGTTTATTCACTTGATACACATCTCCGGTGGTTCTCCATAATCGTGTGGTAGAATGTTTTAACTGAATGTGCAAGACTCTTCATAAAGTTGCCTCAACAACCTGTGTTATGAGAGTAACTGTACAACTTTGTCCTCTTTCAAATCTAGGTTCTAGCCATCAAATCTGCTAGTGTTCTCCAAGCATATCATGCTCGTTTATCTAGCTGTGTCATCTTACTGTGTTCTTCTCTATCTAAAACGCCCCGTAGTTGATTAGGTAGCAAATTGACCTCTTCTAGACCCACTTGTGGAAACCCTTTTCCTCTTTGATTATTCTGTCATTCCTTCTCCAGTGGATTTACTCATTCTCTTAAATACTTTGCTGATATTTCTGTTAGTGTGCTTATCACAGCGTATATACATCCTTTGTGTATATTTCCCTCATTGAAATATGTCCAGTTTTATACCCTCTGTACTTTTAAACAAATACCTGTCACGTGGTACATATTTAGGAAATATTTGGTGAGTAAATGAAAAGAGTTGAGCATCAGGGTTTGAAATGGTGACATGTTTTTTATCAGACGTAACAGAAGTGAAATGAAAGACTCAGTACATCTACTCAAGAAATGGTTACTATTTAAGTTATTTAAACATCACTACGTTTTAATAACTTGGTTTTCTTTCTTGATTAAAAAACAATGCATATTTGAGTTGTAAAATTGGGAAAACACAGAAAACAAAAAGAAAATTTAAAACCCCCTCTGAATTTTACCACTCAAGATAACTACTGTTAATTAACATTTTAATATATATTCTTTTTATTTAAGTACATAGTATTTATTTACTCAGAAGTAATAAAATACAGTTGTTAAAAGTGAAAGCTTTTTAGCCATGTATTAGCTGAACAAACTTAGGCAAGTTAGTTATTCAAAGTTTCGATTTCTTCATGTAAAGTGAGTACAGTGATAGTAGGTGATCGTGAAACTTAAATCAGTTAATGTGTGTAAAACACTTAGAACATTGTCAAATGCAAGTAGTTGCTCCAGAAATTAATATGAATGGTCTGTGTATATTTTAAAATAAAAATTCATATCTTACCTATTTTTAATTTATTGTTTACTTGAGAATATTTTGGAAATGTCCATAAAGGGACATTAATAAATAATTCATAAAGATGTTAAATTTCAAATATTTAAATTAAGATAAATATGCCTTATTTTAAAAAAAATGAGACACTTGAAGACCTTTATTAATGTATTATTGGAACAATAAGGAATGGAACAAAATCATTTGCCACAGTAAAAGATAAACAGTTATATTTGTCATTTAAAAAAAATGTTTAACAGAGAAATGGGAAGACAACAAAATTAGGATCTTACTCAAACCTGTATATGAGGTGAGCTTTCTCAGTGAGAGAGCATCACAAGGAATGACAGCAGAAAATGTGGGCCCCGCATGGTGACTCACTTTGCTAAAATGCTGTGCTCCACAGGCTGGAACCATATGGGAGCCCTGGGTTCAGTTTCTTAATTCACCCTAAAGGTGGGGTGCCATGGCATGGACCTGTAATGTAATGTAATCCCAGAGACTCAGGATGCTGAGACAGAAGGATCACAAGTGAGGGTTTGACCTTAGCAAGAACCTGTCTAAAAAAGAACTGAGTGTGATAGTGCGGACCTGTAGTTCCATCTGGGAGACTGAGGCAGGAGGATCTCGACATCATGAGACTATATTTTAAAAAACAAAGGAAAATATGGATAGATTTGTAAATATCAGAAGTAAATGGCAAGAATATTTGAGGAAAAGATTTCCAACCAATAAAGCAAGTGGTTAGAGAAAGTTCAAGTAATACTAAGACCTCCCAAAATTACATCAGACCATAAAAACAAAAATGTTGATTTTTTTGTCTATAAAATTAGCTAGGAATTTTTAGGTTATTTAAATTATTACTTAAATTATTGTTTTTACTTCTTTTATTCATCTGTTCATTGTTGGCGAGGCTGCAGAGAAATATTCTCATGTACTTATAAACAGTAGGAACAGTTTCACACTAGCTTTTGGGAAACAGTTTGATTGTATGAAGAGTCTTCATACTGCTTGAACTAATCATTTTACTGATGAGAATCTACTTTAAGCATAGGTTTTGAAATACAGAAAGTGTTTTATGCACAAAAAACTCTTGACAGCATTATTTTAACTTAACCTTTTCAGCATTTAGTATATATTGTTGAAAATGATTTGACCTGTTACATCTCTGACTTTGAGTTACAGAAACCTAAAACAGTGAATTTGGTTTGGTATATTAAACTTATCTGATGGAAATCTTCTCTGACAAGTGAGGAATTGCTTTAGCATTTTGATAAGTAACTTTTTGTTTTCAAGCCCAGGCCATTCAGCCCACCTGTAACTTCCAACACCAGCCCACCTCCTGCCGCTCCTTTAGCCAGGGCAGAAAGTTCTTCCTCTATCTCCTCATCTGCTTCATTGAGTGCTGCCAATACTCCGACAGTAGGTAAGTGGTTATCATTGATTACATATTGGCATATAAAGTCTCATCAGTTTTTTATATATTAGGTCATCAGGAAATTATGATGTATTTTCCTATGCAAAAATGTGTCATGACTTTCTCGATGACCCAGTAGTTAAATGAGCTAGTAAAAAATATAACAATTGAAATTCTGTTTTTCCAGAAATAACTCTGGCATTATCAAATTGGCCACACATTTTTCTTTTTCAGATTTTTCCCATAAGGTACACATGCTCACCAGAGAGACAGAGAGAGAAAGTGAGAAATCACCTCCCGGGAGGGTTGGCCATCCTGCAGTCGCTTCTCCTTCGTTATTCTCTTGGGACTTTGGGCACGCATGCACACGCACCCAATGTGACCTTCAGGCTGCCAGGTCTGAGATTTGAACAGTGGGGTTGGCCATGTGGGCTCCAGCCACCTTAATGTGCATGCCACCTACTGAACCCACATATTTCTTTTTTATTTTACAGTGTGCATTATATGGATAGAAGAATTTTAACCATGGTTAGCACTGTTAAAACCATGAGTCAGATTTATAAGCTGCTTATCAATATAAAGAATTGAAGGCAGAATACATTTTTTTCCCTGCTACAAAGTGTTTAGAAAACAATTGGTTCAATTAAATAAGGAATTTTGTGTGTGTATGCTTGAATTATATTTTTCCACAGGAACTTACATTATAAAGATATAAAAATATGTATTAGGGCATAACTATGTAGACTTAAACATCACCAAAGAAATTTAATATTTTACCACTAATACATCTGGATTTTACTCAACAGTTTTGTTTTTTTTTTCCACCACCTTTACTCAGTTCTTCCTACAGATTCTTAGTACCTTTCTCACTCATTTTTAGTATAATAAAGTACAAAGCCACTGAAAGCAGGTATTTTGGTGACAAATACCTTGTCATCAAAATTATAACTCCCTATTGCTGCTCTTTCTAGATGCTGTGGTTTATCCTTGATGACAAATGATTTGTGCTAGCTGAGCTCTAATTCCATAGTGCTCCAAACCTGGTGCCTTGGACGTGCAGCATCTGCTTCACCTGGAGTCTTATTAGAAATGTAGATTTTATAAAATTAGGAACTCTGGAATTGGGGCTCACAATCTTTTCTTTTTTTAGGTTTTTGCCATAGGATTTGTGCACTTGCCAGAGAGGCAGAGAGAGGGAAAGTGAGAAATCACCTCCTAGGGGGGAATAGCCATGTTGCAGATCCTTCTCCATTGTACTCTTGGGATTTGGGGTATGCATACACATACACCTGGTGTGACCCTCAAACTGGCAGGTCCAAGACTCAAACCTTGGTTGGCCATGTGGGAATCCAGTGCCGGCCAGTGCCGTAACGCCATGCCACTTGCAGGCCTTGGGGCTAGCAATCTTTTAATAAGCTTTCCAGGTGATTGTGATGCATACTGTTTAAGAACCACAGCCTTAATTAAGCTGATTTAATTAGATTCAGTTTAATTTGTCTAACTCACATAGGAGAGATGCATCTTGAGTGCATTGTCATTATAAAAATAGCACTAATGGGACCAGCAATTAGCATAATGGCTATGTCGCTGGACTCCCACGTAGTTGACCGTGGTTCGCGTCCTGGACCCGGTGACTTAAACTCACGCCGGGCGCGTGTGCATGAGTGCCCAAGACCCTGAGAGGAGAATGGAGGAGAAGGGATTGCGGCGTGGCCATCCCCCCTGGGGGATGATTTCTCACTTTCTGTCTCTCTGTCTGTCTCTGTCTGGCAAACGCACGCGCCCTATAGCAAAAACCCTCCCAAAAAAAAAAAAAAATAGCACTAATAATATAGTCCAAATATGGAGTCACTATTTTATGTATCTTTGTAAGTATAGCATTTTCCTCATTTCTCAACTTTATGTAAACTGAATGTATCTAATAAATTTATCCTGTTGTTTGGTTTAATGAATACTTCATTTTTGTTTGTTCACTTGTATATATGGTTTTGTTAATTTGGGTTTCCATAATATCTATATTCTGGTCATAAAAACTATAGATGGGTCCTACTAGAAGTCAGGCAGGTGGTCTGGGCAACCGAAATAAGTTTTAGTTATTTTCTGTTGTCTTTAGATTATTCAGAATATTTTCTGTTTGCAATGGAAACTTTAATTTTGATCACATTGGCACATGTTTGTTTATTATTCAAGCCAGTGCTGGCAGTAGGAGGGCCCAGAGTAGGTGATTGTGTTGAGATAACCAAGGCAAGTGCTGTGTAGATTTTGTACACTGAGGTTTTTCAAATCTGCCTAAAAAGTTCTCTTTATCATGATGCTTATTTAGCTTTCAGTTTATATTTAAATTTTTGATACTCCTTGTTTCTTGAAAATATTTTTCCTACAATATTTTGTTTTATTTAAATATGGTAGAAGATGATAATTTGATTGGGACACTCTCTGAAATTGAAAAGCACTGTGAGACATCACCAGGTATTGTATCAGTAGCGAATGTCTGTGTTGACTAATGATCCTAAGTGTATCTAAAATACTTTGTTACCTCAGTTTTCCTTTTCCAGCAATAATATATGTCTCAGAAATTAAGAATAATGCTAAGATTAACTATCTCAATTTTGTGCTAATTATGTCCAGTTGTACAGAATCCATTGATATCAAATCCCCAATTATAAAAAATAGAATATTTTTGCATTTCTTTCCTGTTCTCCTCACCCAAGAGGTATCAGTATTAACTATAAAGCTATCAGAATCAAAGGAAAAAGTGATTAGGAAATAGGAAGGAAGAATGTCAAGTTTTAAAAGTTATATCTGAACTACCAGAGTAAAGGCTGTCCTCGCAAATCTCTACAGATAGTGAGGTGGAGTTTTAAGCACAGAATTAGGAGAGAGTTGGGAGTGTGTCTTTGGTTTTTAACTCCTGAGTGAAAAGAAATTCTACGTAAATATCCAGTGATTGTTACAGGAAGGTACTCTTGGACACCTTACTTAACTCATGCAAAAAGTTGATTCACTCTCTGCATTTTCAAAACATACAATGTTTAAATAAGCAACAATTAAACCAGAATTGGAAACCAAAATCTATCCTTACTAAGAATATCTTTTTTGTTTGTTTGTTTCTAAAAAATTGCCTACTTGGGCCTGTTGTCAGTTGTTTTTAGTGCCAAAAGGATAAAATTAAAGGTTTCCCATGCCCTTATGTGGATCAGAAACTCTCCAGCCTCATCCTTAGGTCCTTTCATTACTCCAGCCCATTTCCCACCCATGACGCCAGCTCCCACTTTGCACGACTACTGCTGTGGTTTAGAGGCACCATTTTTTTCATCCCAGGACGTATTAGTGGTTAGAAAATTGTAACTATTGTGATCTTTATGAACAAATTTTATTTCCCTGAGTTATTTGCACATGGATTTTACATTCTGTCATTTGTGGGGACGGGTTACTTTTCCCAGTGATGTGAAGATCCTCCTAAATCAAAATTCCCTTGAAATCTAGAATACCATGACATCTTCCTGGCCTTTCCAGTTAATACACTGTCTTTTCTCACTATTTGTAGGACCTCAGGTGTAGTTGTGAGGCAGAGAAAGAGAGTAGTGACTTTTATCTGAATTACTACTCCAGGTATGGCAATACTCCAGTCTTTCACTATAGGGAGTCACATCTGAAATAAAAATATCTAACAGTTATTAACATTGTATAGCATTTATATAAGAAAAGCATACATTCAGATTTTAGACATACCTATTGACCTGGTAATTATAACAAACTCTCTTATTAACTTAGTTTTACCAGATTGCATTATGTAAGTATGTTAAATGGAGTGTTACACTGAATTCAGAAAATCAGAGGCAAGAGTAGTAAGGCATACATGTGAAAAGTGCATTTGTTCAGGAAAACCAAAGGCAGTGTACTATATTGAGGTGATTACTTCATTTAAGTTAAAAACTAAAAACCTAGCCAGGTGCTGCAGCCCGTGCTTGTAGTCTCAGGTACTTAAGAGGCTGAGGCAGGAGGATCAGGAGTTTGAGGTCAGCCTGTGTGACATATTGAGACTGTATCTCAAATGGGTTAATGAATGAATGAGCGAGTAAGTGAATCAATGAATGAATGAGCAAGGAAGCAGACAGTGGCATGGCAGTAAAGTGCAGTACTTTGCAAGATGATCCCACATGGAAAAGTTCCAGTTTCAAGTCTGGAGACCTCTCTGAATACACCTAACACACACTTGCCTATGATCTGGGGCTGGCTGAAGGCTGGAAGTGGATTGCAGTATCAAGACCCTGTTGGGGGTGGAGGGTGGGAGTGCTGGCTCTCTGGCTCTCTGTCTCTCTCCCCCATCTCTTTCTCATTCTCACTCCTAGAAAGAATACATGAATAAACTTGAAAAAAAAACTTTGAACACATACATAGATTAAATTTATTTCTGATCTTTAGATGATTTAACTCTAAAGGTATCTTGTCTGAGTGAACTTTATTTGAAGGATTTTGCTTTTTTTGAAAAATTAATACTATTAATCATATATTTATTGAGGCAGGGTAATGTAGGAATATAAAACAAGTATCAAAGAGGAGGTTAAAGAGAATTTGAATAAAAGTAAGTGTTTGAAACATTACTGCTTGGATAGAAATAACTTAAATACAGAATTTCCATTTAATGCCTTAAGGTATGTGATCATAGAATCTGAAAGAACTTGGTATTTGAATGTTTTTGAAGCCATGTCTTAGTAATTTTAGCTCTTCAAGTCAAAGGCTATTTCCTTCTGACATTCCTTAACCATTCTGTGTCTTTCCATTTAAAAGAAGTCAGTATGATACGTCGCCCTAATTTTTTTTTTGTCCTTTGTATTATGTTCCAGTTTGTTTATGCTGTATTTCTTACCCTCCAGATTTGTACTTGGAGCATCGTCAACACCAGTAACAGTGTCATTTGTGACAACCTAACATTGTCAATCTAACTGTCTTGGTATTTAATACATGTCTTACTGAGGACTTAACAAATGAATTGTGTATATTGTAGGTGTGTCACGGGGTCCTAGCCCTGTCAGCCTTGGAAATCAGGACGCCTTACCTGTGGCTGTTGCCCTTACAGAATCAGTCAATGCCTACTTTAAAGGAGCAGATCCCACCAAGTTAGTTTTTAAAATATATATGTTTGTGTGTGTGTGTGTGTGTGTGTGTGTGTGTGTGTGTGTGTTTGGAGCAGGGAGGGAGGGGTTGTTGGTAAATTTTAAGAGGTATATATTATGTGTAGGTTATAGTTTTCTATTGTTTGTTTATTTACCTGCTTTATGCTATCTAATATAGTCATTGAGGCTTGTCTTTAAATTAAAAATTGCTATAATCAGCAGTATTGGTGACTTTTCCTTCAGTGTATTCATATTCTTGGCCAGGCTTTATGACCAGTATGACACACCTGTTATTTGACATATCTGTGAAGCAGCTAGCAGCTGACCTGCATGGCGATGGAATTCTGAAGTGTGGCCTAATGTGTATCTTTGGGGAAACTGTGACGTTTCCAAGAGACCCTAGAATACTTGTTTAATATGAAACTCTTGCAGAATTAGTTTAGCCTCTCTTGTAAGAGAATTACATTTCCATGGACGAACATTTCTACTTTTTCTGTATATTATTGTTCATTCAATTTCAGCCTACATTCATTCTTGAGATATTGGAGTGCTACTGTGTGTAAGACTCTATTATAAGTGCTGAGGATACTTTCATAAACAAAACAAAGTTTTCTCCTAAGCTTCTATTATAGTGAGAAAGAACTAATAATCAAAGAAACAGACAGCAGGCTGTCCCATAGCATGCCAGTTAAATGTTGTGCACTAGGAACCAGATCCGACATGGCCAATAACAATTTGAATCCTGGCCTCAGCATTTTTTTTTTTTTGAAGAGGTTTTTTTGCTATAGGGCGCGTGTGCTCGCCAGACAGACAGAGAGAGATAGAGAGATAGAAAGCGAGAAATCACCCCCCAGGAGAGAGGGCCACGCCGCAATCCCTTCTCCTCCATTCTCCTCTCAGGATCTTGGGCACACATGCACATGCACCTGGCGTGAGTTTTAAGCCACCGGGTCTGGGACTCGAACCACGGTCGACTACGTGGGAGTCCAGCGAAATAGCCATTACACTAACTGCTGGTCCCTTGGCCTCAGCATTTTAAAAAACACACCAGGTGCATATGCATGCATACCCACAATCCTGACAGGAAGGAGAAATGGAGAAAAAGGGATTGTAGTGTGACCATATCTGTTGGAAGATGCTTGCTCTCTCTCCAGTTCTCTCTCTCTTCTGTCTCTTTCTATTACACACCCCTTGAGCAATAATTTAAAACAGGGGCCGACAAGTGGTGTGGTGGTGAAGGACACCGGAATCCTACATGACTGATTACAATTCAAGTCCCAGGCCTGCTGGCTTGCTTTCTCACTTTCCTTTTCCCTCTCTCTGTCACTCTCTGGTCAAATGAAAATAAGTAAATAATAAAGTTAAATAAAATAATTTGTTAAAAAATAATTACAAACAAAACCAAAAACAGATAGCTCTATGTATTGGGTATTTACATATACCACGGCCAGTGTAAAAAGATAGAGAATAACAATAGAGGGCTATATAGAATTCTGTATAAGATATAGATTCTGTAGAAAATATAGAATCATCAGGGGAAAACTTCTTGAAGTTAATTTAAGCAGGTATTTTTTTTTTTTTGAGAGATTTTCACTGTAGGGCGCGTGCACTTGCCAGACAGACAGAGAGAGACATAGAGACAGAAAGCGAGAAATCACCCCCCAGGGGGGATGGTCACGCCGCAATCCCTTCTCCTCCATTCTCCTCTCGGGATCTTGGGCACGCACGCACACGCGCCCGGCGTGAGTTTTAAGCCACCGGGTCCGGGACACGAACCGCGGTCGACTACATGGGAGTCCAGCGACATAGCCATTACGCTAACTGCTGGTTCCCCTTAAGCAGGTATTTGAAAGACATGGAGGACTAAACCATACAGGTGTCTGAGCATTCCACAAAGAGAGAACTAATGAGTATAAGGGGCTGAGGTAAAAGCATGCCTGGCATGTTCAGGAAACAGCCAACAGTAGAAGTGAGCAAGGAGAGGAGTTGAAGATGTCTCTAGTGAGATACCAAATAAAGTTGGGCCATCGTAGGCCAAGATAAAAATTTTGGAACTCTGTGAGTCAGGCAGGAAGTCATTGGAGACTTTGAGCAGAGTAGTGATGAGATTACTTATGTTTTTGAAGGAATCCTCTGACTGCTCTATGGTGAATAGACAGGAGGGGCCAGAGTAGATGCAGAGAGAGCTGGAGGGTTAACTGCAGAAGTCTAAGTGAAAGATGATGTTGGCTTGAATTAATAGAGGATGTGGTGAATAGTAACAAGATTCTGAATATATTTTGAAAACACTTGTGAAGATTTGCTGAGGGAGTAGAATGCTAAGTTCAAAGTACTTGTTAAAACATCTTAGCAGGGGACCAGTGGATGCGTAGTAGTCGCATCACTAGACTCCCACGTGGTCTACTGCTGTTCGAGTCCCAGACCCCCCAGCAGCTTGGAGCTCATGCCAGGAACATGTGTGCGCATGCCAGGGTCCCCAGGGAAGACTGGAGGAGAGGGAGTGGCGGTGTGGCTGTCCCCCAGGGGGGTGATTTCTTGCTTTGTCCCTCTGACTCTCGAGAGCATGCTCGCCCTGTGGCAAAAATCTCTTTTGAAAAAACGTCGTAGTGGGGATGTTGAGTTGATAGTTGGGATACATGATTCTGGATTTGAGGGACTAAGTCTAGGCTAGAGATAAAATACTTGGTAATCATTAGTTTATATGTAATAGTTAAAGTCAGTGATCCTAATATGTGGGTAGAAAAGAGATTTGAAAACTAAATCCTAGTTCTATCTGGTGGAAAACAGGATGACAAAACTGATCCAGGAAAGGAGTTTGAGACAGCACCAAGAGAGAAAACAAGGAGAGCAGTGTCAAGAAAGTGAGTGAATAAATCTTTTCAGGAAGGAAGGCATAAAGCTATTGGGTCATCAGGAAAGTCATGTCCATTTTTGCACAGAAAACCAAAAATATGTCATGACTTTCCCGATGACCTAACGTATTTGGTGCTGCTAACAGGGCAAGAAAAACTGACAAGTGAAAGTGTGGAGGTCACTGGTGACCTTCACAAGAGCAATTTTAGTGGTATGGGGGAGATGAAACTGGGAGGGAGTTCAGGAGCAGGGGATGAGGCAGATCCAGACAACTATATTTGGAAAGAACAAATGTAGACAACTGTTGTAAGATGTTTTACTCTAAGTGGTAGCAGAGAAATGGAATGGTAGTAGGAATGAAATAGTGAAATAAGAGGAAAGTTTTATTTATTTTAGTTTAAGGGTTTTTTTTTAACATAATAGATGAGGCATTCTAAAAAGTTTGTGGAAAATGTAATTAAAGTACTAGTTTATTTTAATGCAAAAATTTGGAGATCCATTCCTTTTTAAATAATTTTTCATGAAACTTTTAAAGACCTCCTTTATCATGTTTTATATCTATATGATGGTGGGACACCCAATATTTGTGGAAAAAATTGGGCCTGCAGCAAAGGGAAGAGACAGTAAGTGAAGTCCTTCATTGATTTGATTATTATGTAATGTATACATACTTTAAAAAACCATATCGTGCCCAACAAAGATGTACACAATCACATGCACATCAGAAGTTGCAATTTTAGGGGGCCAGCAGGTGATGTGATGGTTAAGGGCACTGGACTCCCACATGGCCGACCGTGGTTTGAGTCCCAAACCTGGCAGCTTTCTTTCTTTCTCTCTGTCTCTGGAGAGACATACATACATACATATGTACATAAAAATAAACAAATAAATATATAAAGTTAAATAAAATAATAATTTAAGAAGTTGCCATTTTAAAACAAAGAAAAGATGAGTACCACTGCAGAATTGGTGGGATCGGCATTTCATGGGCATTATATGTGTTCAGGCAGTCATCCATTGAAACAGGAAGGAAGGCAGGAGATACAGGCTTGGCAGGGGAAGGGGGGAGAAGTTCTTTTCTGATTTTATTTCTCCAACAGAATTAAAAACAAAGTCATCAGCCTTGAGTAGGGGGAAGTAGTTAGTACAGGTTAGAGGAGAAAGAAGATACGAAAAGAGCAGAAGAGAGAGTAGACTAATGAATGCGGTAGGATTACCAGGTAATGCTGAAGGGGCTGAATTGAGATTTTGGCTGTGTGGTTATATTTTTCTGAATTCACACTCAGCTGTATAGATACAGATGGGAAACTAAATTTAGCCAAGACTGTATTTTTTTTTACATGCATTATAATTTTTAGTGATTTTGATGTCCACATAAGTAGTTCTTTCAATACCCTGGTCCGTTAGTCTTTCAGCCCCTTACAATGATCCTGTCTTTCAACTGACCTTAGCCATGCTGCTGCCCCTCCATAATGTCAGTTCAGTCCCCCTTTATCTACTAGCCACATCCTGTTTTTCTAATTTATTCTGCTTAATACTGCACCACCACCAACTTTCCAACCTTATCACAATCTCTACAATATATTACTTCTGCCACCATTTCACTAATCTTCATTCACTTCTTTATATTCTCATTTGCTCCTATCTTTGGATTTCCTAGTTCATCAGTATATGCTCTTTTTTGGATAAACTTGCCCTTGCTAATCTTCCTCCTTTAATTGGACCAGTTCCCTTTGGAAACTGAGGAGTAGTGTATACCTTCTTATAGCAAATATGCTTTAAATGGAGATTAAAGCATCTTTTGAAAACACTTTTCAAAATCCCCTATTCCAGGTGTATTGTGAAGATCACTGGCGACATGACAATATCATTTCCAAGTGGAATTATTAAAGTCTTCACCAGCAATCCGTCTCCAGCTGTGCTATGCTTCAGGGTGAAAAACATCAGCAGACTAGAGCAAATTCTACCAAATGCACAACTCGTGTTCAGGTTTGTGTACTTTGTATTGAAGGTTGGAATTTCTTTTCAATGAACATTGTTTCCTTTTTCACTGAAAAAATAATATGCAGGGGACAGCAGGTAGTGTGGTGGATAAGGGCACTGGATTCCAACATGGCCAACCATGGTTCAAGTCCCTTACCTGGTGGCTTGCTTTCTCACTTTCCCTTTCTCTCTCTCTCTCTCTCTCGTCAAATTAAAAAAAAAAAAAAAAAACTAACAATAACAAATGGAAATAAATAATTCTTAAAAAAATATGTAATTTGAAGATGGTACTTACTAATAACTGATTTAAGATTATCATTAACTATTATCATCAAATGAAATTGCTTATCATTACACAGTCTTCTGCTGTCTTATTTTGTTTTGTTTTTTTGTGGTATTGATAGTTATTTTCTAATTCTTCTCTATCTCTTTATCTCATATTTCAGGCAGATTTCTGCTGTGTTCTTTATCCCCTAATCTTATTTTTTCCCTTATTCCACCTTTTGGTTGATTTTTACTAGCCTTTCCTATATAAAGGTAAAGAATTTAGATAAGTCAAATAAAGTAATAAAAATATGTCTTATACATATAGTGATCCATCACAGTGTGAAGCCAACACAAAAGATTTTTGGATGAACATGCAAGCTGTTACTGTCTACCTCAAGAAGCTATCAGAGCAAAATCCAGCTGCTTCTTACTATAATGTAGATGTTTTGAAGTATCAGGTGAGTGTCATATCATGGTAAAAATCCTAAATTAACAAATGGAATCTAGCATATCATTAAATGCATAAGTATGTCATAGTTAAAAGAGGCTCATTCCAGGAATGCAGCATTATTTCAAATGATAAAATTTATTAAATAAGCTGGTGGAGATTTTGACTGATTTTTTTTTTTTAAATCACTATCTTATTTCTGATTAAAATAGCATGTAAACACAAATACCTGAATTTGCCCTTAACCTGTGAAGAGACCAACAGTGTCAGTCTTATTAATGGAACACTTAAAGCAGTCAATTAAAGTCAGGAATGACAAAGACACCTATTATTCCTGTTAGCATATAAAATTTTTCTGGCTGTGTTAGCCAGTACAGTTAGATAAAAGAATAAAATAAGCAATAGTTAATGTTGGAAATTAGGCATTAATATTATTATTACTTACATGTGACATATTTCTAGAAAACTCAGGAAATCAAGTTAAAAACTATTTGATAATGGGGAAATTTAATAGGATGGTTAGTTTAAAAATTAATACAAAAACTGATTAACTTTCAAAACAACCAGTTAGGAAAACTATTGGTGAAAAATATTCACAATAAGAAGAAAATTAGGAAGAAACATATCAAAATACTTTCATTGAAAGGAATACTAATGTTGTAAAAAGTTTAACCATTTCTACATTAACTTAGAAAGGTAATGTAATCCTGATCAGAAACCCATCTAGAGTATGTTTGTATTTGTGTTTAGAGACGTGACAGTCATTTTCAAGTTCTATGGAGGAGTAAAGCTTGGAAGGAGGTCAAGAAATGTTTTAAACAGTGAAGCGGAGAAATGTCCTAGCTTTAATGGGAAAACTTATTATAAGGTGACAGCA
Organism: Tupaia belangeri chinensis; assembly: GCF_000334495.1. Taxonomy (NCBI): domain Eukaryota; kingdom Metazoa; phylum Chordata; class Mammalia; order Scandentia; family Tupaiidae; genus Tupaia; species Tupaia belangeri. Next base: position 1,293,316 of record NW_006205575.1, read on the forward strand.
TTAAAATAATTTGAAACTGGCACAGCAGGAGATAGCTAGATGAATGGAATAGAGTATCCAGAAATAGATTGTAGAATAAATGGAGAATTGTTTATATGACAGAGTAGCAGTTCAAGGCAAGTGGAAAGAATGAATTTTTTAGTAATTGCCTTTGGAGCAGTAAGCTAGCATTGGGGGAAATACTAACCAGAATCCTTAACTCACACTTTTAGCCAAAATAAAACCTACATGTATCAAAAGTTTAATAATAATAATAATAATAATAATAATAAATGAAACTACAGAGGTACTGAAATAAATCATGTGTAAGTAGTTCTTTCTTTTTCTGTGTATGTTTTGTGTGTGTGTGTGTGTGTGTGTGTTTTACATAGTTTAATCTTAAAGTGTGGAAGAGTTTTCTAAGTATGCTGTAAAACTCAAAAGCCATGTAAGAAGAGAATGAGATATTTAACAAAAGAAAACAGTGTATATAAAAAATTATGTGGGAACCAGCAGTTAGCGTAATGGCTATGTCGCTGGACTCCCATGTAGTCGACCGCGGTTCGTGTCCCGGACCCGGTGGCTTAAAACTCACGCCGGGCACGTGTGCGTGCGTGCCCAAGATCCCGAGAGGAGAATGGAGGAGAAGGGATTGCGGCATGACCATCCCCCCTGGGGGGTGATTTCTCGCTTTCTGTCTCTATGTCTCTCTCTGTCTGTCTGGCGAGCACACGCGCCCTACAGTGAAAATCTCTCCAAAAAAATTAAAAAAAAAATTATGTGTGTATATATAAAATTATTTGTTAAGAGAACGAGATATTTAACAAAAGTAAACAGTGTATATAAAAAATTATGTGCGTGTATATCTAAACAGTTACTTAAATACAATCTTTAACCTTAGGGAAAAGTATTTGCAACACATGAAATAGACCAAAGAGCTTACCCTGAAGAGCCCTCATAAGAGGTGAATAACTCAGTGGACAGATACCTGTGGAAAGGTGCTCCACCGCAGTGAGCGTCAAGGCTACATGAGGCGTATTAGCCCATCACAGTCACAGAATTGAAAGCTTGCTCTATCTAGTATGAAGACATATGACCACTTGTTAACCCTTAGGGAGGCAATTCTGTTAGGTTGTTGAATTACTAAAGTAACCTTTAATTCAACAAGTCCACTTCTAGAAATCTGTTCTTCAGACATCACACAAGTGGGCAAAGATACAGTACAAATAATATTCACTGCAGCTTTGTTTAGAAGCTACCTAAGGACACATCAACAGAGGAAGAGGATGATTAAAATGTGTTATTACAGCCATCAGAAAGAATGAGATGGATCCATGTTTGCCTGTGCCTAAACAGTTCGGAAGGATATGTAGTGATGTCAACAGTGGGGGTTAAAGATGGCAAGGGAAAATTTTCCTCTCTTATGTACAGCTGTATTTGTATTTTTATGGAGCAGTTGTATTAAAGTGACCTCTACATTTCTAGAAAATAAAGACTAAAAATGTGTGCCACCAGTTAATTTGGCTTAAAGCTTATCAGAAGTATTCATTTAACAGACATTTATTACTCAGTGCTTACTAAGTGCTGAGAGTAGTACAGGGAAATAGTACTGGATGTTAGAAAATAAATGGCGTGGGGGCTGGCAGGTGGTATGGTGGTTAAGGCACTGGACTCCCACATGGCTGACCATAGTTTGAGTTTTGAATCTGGAGGCTTGCTTTCTCACTTTCCCTTTCTCTCTCTCTCTCTTTCTCTCTGTCTCTGGTCAAATTAAAAATAATAAATAGTAAATAAAATAAAATAAAATAAAAATAATTATAAAAGAAAGAAAAGAAATGGTATGAAGAAAAGAAAAAGAGTAAAGTAAGGCAAAAAAGCTTGAAAATGCAGTTTTTAGTAGGTTTCCTTGAAACAGTCTTTGAGCAAGTTGCTGAAGAATTGGAAAGAATTGCTCCATTTACTATGGCTCACATGATTCAAGTTAACACATTTTAAGTTGGAAGTATTCTAATTAGGTTTGTTGACCTGCATGGTGATCCAAGCATTTTTCCACCACTACTTTAAATTCTATTATTCATGAAGAACCTTAAGGGACCATCAGGTGGTTTAATGGTTATATCACTGAACTCCCATGAAGTTGACTGCAGTTCAAGTCCTGGACCTGGTGGCTTAAAACTCACACCAGATGCATGTGTGTACATGCCCAAAATCCTGAATGAAGAATGGAGGAGAAGGGATTATGGCATGACCATCCCACGGGAGTTGATTTCTCACTTTCTGTTTCTCTGTCTCTTAAGCGAGTCCATAAGCCCCATAGCAAAAATCTCTCTCTTAAAAAATAAATAAATAAAAATTCTGGTAAATATTGAAAGGTTCTCAAACTTTAAACCATATGAACAAGAATCATCTGATAACATGTTCATTTCTGGGCCCCGTACCTAAGCTGTCGGATGAGATTTTCTGCAGTTGTTGCCAAGGGAATGTGCGCCGCAGGCAGGAACCAGGACAGTTTTGATGTAGATAGAGCTAGCATCTCCACGGTCAGAGTGAGCCTTACTTCTGTGAGATGAGCTGGCTTTACTCATCTAGCCTAGCAACAGATTGTCCTCTCATTAGGTGTTTTGGATTCTGTGAAATCATATGTACAAGTTTCTATGTTATTAACATAACTTGTTTACATTTCTGGCCTAAAACAATTGCTTGCTTTTCTCTAAAAGGTATCATCAAATGGCATTCAGTCCACTCCTCTGAATCTCGCAACCTACTGGAAATGTAGTGCCAGCACCACTGATCTCAGAGTGGATTACAAGTACAATCCAGAAGCTATGGTGGCTCCCAGCGTGCTGTCCAGCATACAGGTCGTGGTACCGGTGGATGGAGGGGTCACAAACATGCAGTCCCTTCCCCCTGCAATATGGTAAACTAAATGTATTTCTGGATTCCTGCTATATTCCTCTTGTAGGCCCTAGCTTTTAGAACCCAAGTTCTGCAAGTCGTCTTAAACTTGGAAGTTTTAGTGTGTTTCCATGCTATAAAAGATACTGTTCATTAGTCAAGTCATAGTAACTCCAGTCCAAGTAAACAAAACTAGTTTTGCTGTACATACCACCAGTTTTGAGTGATTCCATACTAACTACCCTTAGGTACATTGTTTAATCTCTAAACTTTATTTTAATTTTTCATTTTTAAAATCAAGGAGAGTAATTATTTTGCCAGATTAAATAGAGCATTCTTCATATCTGTAGGAGCATCATCTGATTAGTATTAGTTTTATCATTTATTGTTGCCCATAGTACTTTTTATTCCCATCTCTTTGCCACTTCTCTTGTCCTCACTCAGTATTAGTGTAAACTTTAGCCATTCTTTTTACTTGCTCCATCATTTAATAAAGTGTGTTTTCTTTGACTAATGAAGGTACTAAACCAACTACATGTAATTTTCCTTTCTCTGACCAGTAAAAAAAAAAGTATGTAATTTGGTATGCTTTCATTAACAGAAAAATACAGAATTGTGTTTATTTTTCCTAGCTCATATATACATTGTCACCAGATAATACTATTTAAAGGAGACTTGACACTAGT
>NW_006205575.1:1297484-1300374 GCF_000334495.1 Tupaia belangeri chinensis
AGGGAAAATATATAAAATGCACAGAGTGCCAGTCTGTGTTTAAAGTGCTAGACTAGACACTTTATCTGAAAATATTTGTTCTTTTTACAGGAATGCAGAACAAATGAAAGCCCTTTGGAAATTGCCTGGTATTTCAGAAAAATCAGAAAATGGAGGTAAGTGTGTGCATGCTTTTTAATTGGTATTACTGAAATGGATGTCTTTCAAAGCACATTTATAAATTTCCTCTTAGAATTTCATGCCTTCAATTCAAGAACTGACCACTAGGTGGAAGTTAATACCTTAAATAAGAATGGACTAGCCAAGATTCAGAATATGTGTTCCCTTCTAGGCTGAATATGCTTTCTGTAAGAAAAAGAATTTATTTTGCTATAACTTTATAAATATCGTACAAACGCCTCTTGTACTTATGTGCTAGCATTAAGAGAACATACTGAAGCCTACCCACAGTAGCACTCTTGTTGTCGCTGCTACTTGGCAGGCTGAGGCCACATAAGAGATCCAAGTTCAGTGCCAAACCCGCTTTAAAAGGTAGGTGTGGTGCGCATGGGCCTGTACTCTGGAGGCTGAGGCCGTAACATAGTGAGACTGCCTTTAAAAAGATAGAGAAGAGAAAATTATCATTGTACCTACTATAATCCCATGTAGGTAACATGACAGCTAATCAAAATTGATCTAACACATTGTTTAGTTCATCCTGTTAATGGGATCTGGCTGGTCCCCCAAAAAATATTCCAGACTTTGAAATGTCCCCTTGCCTGCTCCATCTTCCTAAGGGAACCTTTCCTGGTCATTTTCCTCTATTAAAAGTAACTTTCAATAGTCTTCAGTTCTATGATAATTATTTTAAGGAGAATCAAGTTAATTGCCTCCTCCTAATAAGTCTGCATCTGTTTGTGTTCACAATTTAAAAAAAAAGGCTGTACTAGACGATGACACCTAGTATCTCTCCTAACTCAGTTTATAATTAGGATATAATTCCCAGGAAAAATCAAGTCTTTAACATTAGATATTTACATTTTCTCTTAATCCTAGAGAATTCTCCTCTCCCCTTTCAAATATCTCATTAGCCTTCAATAACTTCTATTGAGTAGGATTTTTTACTTTTCAAATTTTGCTCAGATTTTAAACACAAAATGTTTTTGAACATTTTTTAACATACTGTGATCGAAACAGTCAGTAGTTTTTTTCATCAGTGGTTTTGTATAAAGGACCATGAGCATACCCGTACTGTCTGTTTATACTCTCCAGACATTCACTAGAGAGACTCATGTTGGGTGAAATGAAACAGGCTAATCTGCAGTTCCTTTTTTGCTTTTTGGTACTTAAAGGGTTGCCTGTTCCCAGGTGGCCAAATGTACTAGCACTGTTACCCTAGCGGTTCGGCTTAGCAGCATGGCCTTTGGGAGCCAAGAGTGAAATTCCCAGCTTAAACTGGAAGTAGATCAGAAATCCTATATGCAGTGAGGGTTTACAGCCAGCTAATAAGGAAGGAAGGCATCTTTTCCGTATTTTTTGAAACTGCTATTGAATACACACCAAGAGAAGAATTTGTTCTCTCAAGCATATCAGCAGCAGTGGTGTGCTCTGCTCAGATGCTGTGCTTCCTAGGCTGGGGCCACATGGGAAGCCAGGTTTGATTTCTGGTCCAGCCCAAGGCTGGGCAAGGTGGCAGGCAACTGTAAGCTGAGCAGCCAGGGAGGCTGAAGCAAGAAGATCACTGAGCTCAAGGCTAGCCTGGGCAATATAGTGAGACCCTATGGGGAAAAGAGCCAGGTGTGGTGGTACATCCGTAGTCCCAACTGGGAGGCTGAGGCAGGAGGATTGCGACATGGTGAGGCCCTGTCTTAAAAAATAAACAAAATTTAAAATGACACTAGTTTTCTAATCAGCTATTTTAATAGTTTCCATCTGCTATTCAGGCATCCGAGTATCTCTGTAAGAAAATGGAAGAATCTTACAAATGTTCTGATGTAGTCAAGGCTTAATAAAAAAAAATTGAATTTGAATACTGTGAGATACAAATCTGCTTTCTATTTTTGGCTCTACACCCAGAAGAGGTTCAGGAAATAATTCTGAAATTTAAGGATTACTAAAGTAGTCACTCTTGGTCTGTGATGAAACTTTCACAGTACAGAATTGCTTATCAAGAATTGAAAAAAGGGGTCTAGATGGGGGTGCCATGGTACAATGCAGTGCTCTGAAAGGCTGACCCACATGGAGAGGTTCCAGATTCAAATACAGAGATCTTCGTACATTATGTCCATGATCTGGGGTTAGCTGAGGCTGGAGGTGGACTGCAGTGTCAGGGCTCTGTTGGGGTGTGTGCTCACTTTCTCTCAGAAGAAACAAACTTAAAAAACAAAACAAAACAAAAAACAGAATTAAATATTTAAAGGAAGTGTGGGAAGCTGCGCACCAGCGAGTCTGCCGAGGTTTCTCAGAGAGCAAACAATTACCCTGATTGGTTGTTAACGGTGGGCCCTGATTGGTTGTTAACGGTGGGTTATGATTGGTTGCTTTTGGACCAATCATGAGGTGCTGGATATGCAAATTTGAGGGATTCTAGTGGCCAATCAGAGCAAGGTTTCGAAGGTCAGGTTTTTGGAAGGGAACCAATCATGGTAATTGTTTGCTCTCTGAGAAACCTGGGGGAATCGGCTGGTGCGCAGCTTCCCACACTGGATCATGTGGCTTGAAAATCATGCCAAGTGCATGAGCATGCATGCTCAAAATCCCAAGAGGAAAATAGGGGAGGAGGGTTGTGGTACGACCATTCCCCCCAGGGGGTGATTTCTCACTTTTTCTCTCTCTGTGTCTCTGTATAGGGAGCATACACACCCTATAGCAAAAACTAAAAAAAAAAAAAAAACAAAAAACAGCACAGAAC
>NW_006205575.1:1301126-1330513 GCF_000334495.1 Tupaia belangeri chinensis
AAATAAGATCCTCTCCCTGTTCCTTTTCAATTTTAGAATCCTTGGTTAGATCGACCATAGTGGCACGGGCTTCTTTTAAGCCCTGAACAAATAGTTCGTGCTGACTAAGCTCTTGTTCGTGCTGACTAAGTTCTTGTTTGTGCTGACTAAGCTCTTGTCCCATTATTACCCTTATTACTTGTCCCATTATTGCCCTTATTACTTATAAGTAAGTGATCTTTGTTACTCACCGGGACGATTCTCTGCCGTCCCCTCCTCGGACGATTCTCTGCCGTCCCCTCCTCGGACGATTCTCTGCCGTCCTATCTCGGGACGATTCTCTGCCGTCCCCTTCCAGGATGCTCTTCACTGGATCCTTCGTACTCAAGTCCCTTGTTTGGACGCCAGGTATCCCGTCCCTGTTCGGGTGCCAGGTGTCCCGTTATTACACTTATTACTTATAAGTAAGCAATCTTCCTGGTCGCTGTCGTCATCTCGGTCGTCGTCTGGCTACTGTGGGGCAGGCATCATGGTTATATACACTCTGGTGGGTTGTAAATGGTGGGCCCTGATTGGTTGTTAACGGTGGGTTATGATTGGTTGCTTTTGGACCAATCATGAGGGGCTGGGTATGCAAATTTGAGGAATTCTAGTGGCCAATCAGAGCAAGGTTTCGAAGGTCAGGTTTTTGGAAGGGAACCAATCATGGTAATTGTTTGCTCTCTGAGAAACCTCGGCAGACTCGCTGGTGCGCAGCTTCCCACAAGGAAGCCTTCAACAATAGTTAAGAATTAGGTAGCAGTTTCTCTGTTAGTGATCTGTACCTCCAAGCACAATCATATGGGACAGAGTGGTGCTGTGCTGCCTTGTTCTGTTTCTGTAGTGTTAAACTTCTGTGTGGGGGATTGCTGGATCTTACTCCTGTTACCTAGCAATTCTGTCCACTTGCCCTAACCAAAAACCTGGGAACACTGGTTCCTCTTTTCTCACTACTCAATTCAAACTCTTAAATCTTTCAAGTGCATTCCCTTCTCTTTCATTTCTCTTAGCACAAGTTTAGATCTCTTGTTCTTGTCATGTAGAGTCCCCAACTGTTTTGTTGTTGCAGTTGGTGTCTCTCCCTAGAATCTTGCTCTTCTCTCTCCCTTAAGGACACTAATCTCAAATATTGTTTTTCTTACATTTTTTGATTCTCTGGGGTTGTGTCCTAAAATCCTCATCCTTCTTGTTCCTTACTGCCACCTCTAGTCTGTTTCCTCTCTCCCTCTTTTTTTTTTTTTTTTTAGGGGATGGGAAGAGGTTTTTGCTATAGGGCACGTGTGCTCACTAGAAAAACAGAGACGGACAGAGAGAAAGAAAGCGAGAAATCACCCCCTGAGGGGGTGGGATGGCCACACCGCAATCCCTTCTCCTCCTCTCGAGATCTTGAGCACACACGCACACATGCCCAGCGTGAGTTTAAGCCACTGGGTCCGGGATTCAAACCATGGTCAACTACATGGGAGTCCAGTGACGTAGCCATTACACTATCTGCTGGTCCCCCCTTCCCTCTTAACATCCTGTTCCCTAGCTAATCTGGTTCCAGAATAGCTTCCTTAAAGTTCGCTTAAATGCCTCATGCCTTGTCAGGTTCTGTCCCTGTACCTGTAGTTACTTTTACCCAAAATGTACACCATCACCACCACCACCATTTATAACCACCAGCAGAGAAGCGTGTGTTTGTGCTATAGTGCTTGAGAGCCTTTTCACAGCAGTTACCATGTTCTTTATAGTGCCTGGTTTATTGTTTCTGCCATGCTGTTAGGCTGAAGTACGTTGAATAAATGGTTACCAAAAAAGAGAAAAAAGGGGGTGGGGGAAGGCCAGCAGGTGACGTGATGGTTAAGACACTGGACTCCCACTTGGATGGTCATTGTTTGAATCCCAGACCTGGTGGCTTGAAAATCAACTTTGAGCATGTGTACATGCATGCCCAAAATCCCAAGAGGAGAATGGAGGAGAAAAGATTGTGGCATGGCTATCCCCCCCGAGGGGGGTGATTTCTCACTTTCCCTATCTCTGTCTCTGTCTCTCTCTCTCTGGCGAGCATATACACTTGATGGCAAAAAAACTTAAAGAAAATAAAAGGGACCTCAGAAATACCTATCTGGCATGATGTTAGAGCAGTAAAATTTTAAAGGAAACTGAATAGACAACAGTAATGGTAAGGTAACTCTTCCCAGCTGTAGCTGCCTTTCATTCTTTCCAACTCTCTCACCACCTTTATCTACTACCTCAGCAGTTTCTCTTTTTTATTACTTATTTACTTTTTAATTAAAAATTTTAAGAGATTTTTGCTATAGGGAATGTGTGCTCACCAGAGAGAGAGAGAGAGAAAGTGAGAGATCACCCCCCCAAGGAGGATGGCCACACTACAGTCCCTTCTCCTCTATTCTCCTGGGATTTTAGGCATGCACACACACATGCCAGTGTGAGCTTCAAGCCTCCAGGTCCAGGACTCGAACTATGGTTGACTACATTGGAGTCCAGCAACGTAACCATTACGCTATCTGCTAGTCCCTATTTTTGAAGTTTTTACCATGGGGAGTGTGTGTTAGCCAGAGGAAGACAGAGGTAGGGGTTAGGGAGTGAAAAATCACACCCTAGGGAGCATGCCCACACTGCAATCCCTGTTTTTCAGTTTCCCCTCAGAATTTTGGGCTCTGCACATGTTTTTCATGCCACTGGCTTTTTTCCCCCATTATCAATCATATCTATATCCCTCCTAGGGTTTCTCTCTAGACTGCCCTCCTAATACCACCTTCTCTTTGACTCATTTCAACATGCATATAACATAGGAGTCTCAATAGTAAACATCTCTGAAGGTTAGGAGTAAGTTGAAGAGAAGCATGGATTATAGTTATTTACTTAATGAAAATTTAGACTTGCTCAATAAAAACTGATGTTGGAACAGGACAATGGGTTGTGTACTGTGCGTATCTCATGAATTTATTAACACAGGACTAATATAGTTTAGCTTACATGTTTAATTTTATTTGGTGTGAACTTATTTTCACCGTGTGTGAATTCTTTATTCTTTCTCTGTAGGTTCTGGATCCCTCAGAGCAAAATTTGATCTTTCAGAAGGACCCAGTAAACCCACAACACTTGCAGTGCAATTCCTCAGTGAGGGAAATACCCTCTCAGGAGTAGACATTGAACTTGTAGGCACTGGCTATAGGCTTTCCTTAATAAAGAAGCGATTTGCCACTGGTAAGTTGTGATATTAAAAACTTTTTAATGTTCCAACTCCTAGCTCCTAAACCACTGTGAAACAGTTTACAATCAAAAGCCATGGAAACCTTTTCCTTGACCCTTGGAACAAGGTGCCTAATAGACACACACCTGGAAAAGAGAGTACCCATGGTCAGTATAGCTGAACACCTGTGATCTGATTCTATTGTATTGTAAACAACAGATGGGAACTGGGGTTCTATGTCTGTACACAGTGAAAAATGTCCTCCTCTGAGTGTATTTGAAATTGCAGTTATAAAGGTCTGTTTGGTGTTTTTCAGGTCGATACCTGGCGGATTGTTGATGGACCTGGAAAGTGGCTGACTCGAGGGAGTAGTACAAACCTGCCATTCTGCATTACCTATTCTTTCCAAACACTATTCTAACTTGTATGATGTCTTTCAAACTTAGACATGTTTGGGAGCTGACTACAAACATTAAATTGCACTTTTAAAGTGAGTCATTTTAAGAAATAGCACTGAATGATTTCTACGCTGTACGCTGTAAATGATCAACTATAATATTCAGGAAGCACATTTACTCAAACTCTCAGTAAAAGTGAAATTTTTATAGGCTGACATTTTAAATTATTGTCAGTGTCTTATATTGACAAAAGGGGTTATAGTATAATATCAGGCCTGAAATTTCAGGGGAGCAGGCACAGAATAATTTAGCTTTCCATAAATTTTTTGAGTCAGATAGCCTTGAAGTTCCGTAAGTTTGATATTGAATGGATATGAACAGAACGTGAATTCTAAGTTTTGCATAATGTTAACTGAGAACACTCAATAAAATTGAGTTATGTGCCATAAGGTAATCAGACCAGAGTCCAAGTTGTATGCAAAAAATCTATAATTTGATTCTCATAAACATATTAATAAAGTGTAAATGGTGTTTTATATGATTTAAAAAAAATTTTCAAGTGCAATGTGTTTTAAAATAAGCTTACAAAAGACAGCAGAGAAATTTTCTTCTGCAGTTAATTAACTTTATAGAAGTTGTGATTGTTTTCATGAATTAATGCTGTAGATTTAATTTATTTTTATATGAATTACATAATGTGTGCCTTTTAAAACAATAACAAAACCAGAAATGTGCCTATCGTTTGTGTTTGTTAATGTGCCTCACTTTTTTTCTCAGTCTGAATTGTCTATTCAGAATCTTAGAGTGGTCATACATTTTACAAAATATTTTCAGTTTTCACAAATACCTTTGGCCTGCCATTAGAAGGGAATTCAGAGTAACTAAAAATAATTTATACTTAAGGACCTGGCTCACTTCTTCAGTGATACACTGTAGCCAGTAGAAAGAGAAACAAGCCTAACAGCCTGTGTTTGCAGGGGGAAAATTTTTACCTTCAGATATTTGACATTAACCTCATCAAAAGTATGTGAGTTGTAAAACAGGTAAAATTTTTAAAACTTTAATGGCAAATTAGTAACTGATATTTAAACTCCCAATTTAGCATTTCCATTGGCTCTCTTTGTAATTGGACATTTACATGTCTTTTTACTTACTGTGTTGTGAACACGATGAGTTTTGTAGTATTTTGTGAGTACGTTTTTTTTAAAGATTAACTTTGGCAACAGAGGGAGAAGAACATCACTTTTTTTTCATTTCAACAATTGGAAAAATTACCAGCTTGTATGCTTTTTGTTATTACTTAATTCTCATGTGGTAAAAATAGAGAAATTAGTTGCAATGAAGGATTGGGTTCAGCATTTCCTTAAATAAGCTACTAATACTACATAGTAACAAGTTCTAACTTTATAGAAAATTCAGATTAATTGAAGAAATGAAGTATTTTGGACAAAGTTTCATAATTACAAGTGGGAATTCTATATATGATAAAATACCAGTGTCCTTGATTTTGCATAGTAGAAATGATAAATTGTTTTATTTAATTTATATAAAACCACTAATTGTTCTGTTAAGCTTTACAGAAAATAAAACTTGTTTTACTAGACATTTATGTAACACCTTGCTATTCTGAATACAGCAAAAAAATCTCTTTAGCAATATGTAACCGCGGTATGTGCTTTTTTATATATTCAGTGTTAGCCCAGTCCTAAATTTAGGTTTGACTAAAGCAGCACATAAAAGTTTGCTAAAGTGTTAATCTTTACTAAATAGCGAGCAAAGTTAGAATTGCTCACTCTTATTTTGTGACCTTTTAAATGCCAATTACAGTCTTACTGGAATTTTAACTAATCTGCTTTGCATTCAGACTGCTTTCATTGGCAGTTAATATTTCATTATTGGAGTTCAGACACCATTATACTCACATGTTTGTTTATAATCAAGTATTACCTAAAAGTGTACAAATTAGTGAAATGGTTAAACTTCTGCACTTTTAAAATTACCAATCTTCATACCAAGTGTTGATACATAAATTCGTATTTGGTACAGGTTACAATTTTGAAGCCATATTAGTTTATATTGATTATTTTCATTTAAAAATCCTCTAATGGTGTAAAAAAGACCAGTAGGTTTTCGATGGGAAATATATTTAGCAAGCTGGTTCTTGCTTATGTGTAACTTTGTAACTGCCCCTTTAACCAAGAACTTGTAAACACAGAACTCTAACAAATGTGAGTTTTTAAGGATTGTTATTTACTACTTTGGATTGTAATTAGAACAATGCACATCTCTCTTCCAAAATTTTGTAAATATTTTTGATTTTTTTCATAAAATGTAAATTTTACATGAAAGTTGTACCCTTAATAAACATGTAATATATAATTTATCAGTCGGCCCATGTGTCTTTATACTCTTCCTGACAGTAATTGCTATATTGCAGATTTAGGACAGGGTAAGCCAGGCAGAAAGAGTAATTGGTTTGAAATTTGTACTGTCATTTAAGCAGGCATACCTGACTGAACAGCTACTTAGATTTCATTGGTCGTAGAGAAAACTTCTTTTGTAGCATATCCCTAAAATGTTTAATTTGTTTAATAAGGGATTATTATTATTATATTCCTAAATATATCCAAGTAGATGCTAAGTTTTTAACATAGACTTCAGTCATTTATCATGTAATGTCTTTTCCATCAGTAATGATTTTTTTTAGAGGTTTTTGGCTTAGGGTGCATGCGCTCACCAGAGAGAGACAGTGAGAGGGAAAGTGAGAAATCACTCTCCAGGGGAAATGGCTATGCCGCAGTCCCTTCTCCTCCATTCTTCTCCTGGGGTCTTGGGTACACACATATGCACACTCAGCATTATTTTTAAGCTACCAAGTCCAGAACTCGAACAGCAGTCAACCATGTGGGAGCCAGCAATGTAACCACTACACCATCTGCTGGCCCCATCATCAGTAATAATTTTAACTTTAAACAGAAAACAAAATTAAGAATGGTTTATACAGATAGACACCATTTCCTATCATATCACAAAGTCTGCAAGTTATCTGTTGCTAGCACTGGTCAGAACAAATCATTCTGTTGGCCTTTTTATTTTTTTTCTTGAGGCAAAACAAGTCACTTCATAAAATATGAAAAACAGCATTGCTAAAAAATAATTTGGTTTGTAGGCAAAATATGAGAAAGGGAGATGAGATATGCCATGTGCTTTCTGAAATCTTTGGGCAACAAATACTATGTGGGAATTTTAAGACAGAAGTATTTTCAAATTCAGTAACTAACTAGAAGTTATACTGTAGCCTCTCAAACGTTCCAAAGCATGCATATTTTATATGACTTCAATAAATTTTCCTGATACTATCAACTTTGCTATTAAAGTCCTGGAAATGTCAACTTTTGTTTATTTGTTTGTTTTATGTGAATAACTCCACAACCTCTGTTTCACCTAGAGTTGCTCAGAGCAGTCAAGGAAAACTACCTAGCTATCTGCTAGCATCAGTGTCTCTGAGGTTAGCTTCCTCAAAGAAATTCTGGAGAATATCCATTTTTCTTAATGAGGTGTTAAGCTGCAAGTCAGCCAGAGGGACTGACTCCCACAAAGAAGCTGCTGCCTCTGAGGAACCCCAAGGTTTTGTGGGTGATAGGGTGATAGGTACGACCATAGTGCTCCATGGAGATTTTTAACTGAAAATACTTATGTCAGAATGTTATGTAAACATACTCTGCCTTCACAGCTAGATAGGCGTTTTATAAGCTCAGTTAAATTGTAACTTTTAAACCCACCACTCAGCTGCAAGAAATGCCACTTGTCCAAGATCTAAGGTGACATGAACACAGCAGTTTGGCTATGCTCGTGATGTTCTAGAAATGTGACCTTGTTAACAGTCTTAAAACACAGGTTTCTCTCAGTCATGGGGCTTAGGCACCTCGTCTGTTATTCTTGGTTATGGTTGAAGGGGTGTGTTAGTACATCGTGTGCGGCCATAGTAGAATACCTGCAGTTGGGTCATTTATAATGAATGGGATTTATTGGCCCACAGTTCTGAAGACTAGGGATTCTAGGACAGAGGCCAGTGTCTGAGAAGGGCGTTCTTGCTCCTGTACCAAGGAGGGGAAGGGCAGATAGAAAGTGAGGGAGTAAGAGATGGAACTTGCAGCCTTAACCCCTTTTATAATCAGCATTAGTCCATTCATGAGAGTGGAGCTCTCAGGACCTGAACACTTCCCATTAGGCCCTGCCTCCCAACACTGTTGCAGGAGGATTAAAATTTCCAACATGCACTTCCTGGCGGAGACAATGAAACCATAGTAGACTATGACAGTGGTTCTCAAATGCCCCTGTATATCAGAATCACTTGGAGAGCTTTGAAAAGTTCCATAGCTCAGGGTGTGTCCCAGATCTATTAAATGATCGTCTCTGAAGGAGGGACTCCGGCATCACACTTTTGAAGCTCTCTAGATGATTGCTATGTATGGCCAGGTTTGAGAAGTAGATTATGATATCCAAACCATAGCAAAGGATATCTTTTACATGTTAAATTGCTATTTAGCATTTGATGAAACATGGCAGCCCTCATCCCGAGTCATCCCAGCTGTGGCTGAGGAGAAAGTGGCCAGCTCGAAGGCAGAGGTTTGTTGTGGGATTGTTCCCAATCTGGGTATGTGAACACCTAGCTTGCCTTCCACATCTTGGGTTTATTTGTTTTGAAAGAGGACCTTGTGGCATGGCCATTCCCTATAGGGTGTGCTTTCTCTCTCCCCACAGTGAGCACATGTGCCCTATAGCAAATTTAAATAAAGGATAGAGTGAATTAAAATAAAGCTCATTTTACAACCATGGGGTTTGGAATGGGAAATCAGGTTTGCTAATGATCTGTGTGTGTCATGATCCCCCTGCTTCAGCCTCCCAGCTGGGACTACAGGTGCAGGCCACCACTCCTGGCTCATTTTCAAGCAGGGTCTTGGTATAGTTATTGCCCGGGTCAGCCTTTCGCCTGTGATCCCCCTGCTTCAGCCTCCTCGAGTTTTTCTCTCTCCCCACAGTGAGCACATGTGCCCTATAGCAAATTTAAATAAAGGATAGAGTGAATTAAAATAAAGCTCATTTTACAACCATGGGGTTTGGAATGGGAAATCAGGTTTGCTAATGATCTGTGTGTGTCATGATCCCCCTGCTTCAGCCTCCCAGCTGGGACTACAGGTGCAGGCCACCACTCCTGGCTCATTTTCAAGCAGGGTCTTGGTATAGTTATTGCCCGGGTCAGCCTTTCGCCTGTGATCCCCCTGCTTCAGCCTCCTCGAGTTTCTGGTAGGCACATATCACTTTGCCAGGCCTTTGGGTTAGACCTGGAATCAAATTTGATGTCCCATGTCCCAGCCTGAGAAACACATCTTAGTAGTACAGGCCACCATGGGTGGGCTGCCTTCTAAGTTAAGAGCTGGAGTAAGTTGGTTCTAAACAGGACCAGCAGATGATGTATGGTTATGTTGCTAGATTCCTATGTGGTCGATTGTGGTTTGAGTCCTGGACCTGGTGGCTTGAAACTCGCACCAGGCACGTGTGCTTGTGTGCCCAAAATCCTGAGAAGAGACTGGAAGAGAAGGGATTGCAGCATGGCCATCCCCCCTGGGGGGTGGTTTCTTACTTTTTGTCTCTCTGGGAAGTCCACATGCCCTACAGCAAGAAAATTTTTCTTATAAAAAAAAAAAAAGATGGTGGGACCAGCAGTTAGCGTAATGGCTATGTCGGACTCCCACGTAGTCGACTATAGTTCAATTCTCGGACCCAGTGGCTTAAACTCACACCAGGCGCGCGTGCGTGCGTGCCCAAGATCCGGAGAGGAGAATGGAGAAGGGATTGCGGCATGGCCATACCCCGGGGGGTGATTTCTCGCTTTCTGTCTCTCTCTCTCTCTGTCTTTCGGCGAGCGCATGTACCCTATAGCAAAAACCTCTTCAAAAAAAGAAAAAAGTTGTCTCTGAAGTGCTAGATTGTACTCATCTACCTTTCGTGAATCTTCTCTTCTAGGGAAGTGTTTCTAGAAGCAGTGGCAGGAATTAGCCTTGTAAGGGAGCAGAGGTAAGATAAGCAAGGACATGACCTCATGGCCAGCTTCTTTGTCTCTGAGAACTGAACTGATGAGGAACCCGCCACCTACATACATGCTTGCTCTTTTATTGTGGTTATATCTGTGTTTAATTCATTTGTGGGATGTTTTAAAATTTTTTAAAATTATTTTTATTATTCTATTTCTTGTATACATTCAATCACATTATAGCTTGCAGAGTGAAAATTCCAATATGTGTACAATTCACACCGGTCCAGTTGACAATACTATAAGGTTATCCCTCAACAGATAATTACCCGTTCTTTGTCCCATAAATGCCTTGCCTCTCTATTTTTCTCTTTAATATTGTTCCTCAGACTCTACTCCTTCACCTTCCCTCTTCTCGTGGGGTATGTTTTAAATGGATATTTTTCTCTGACATCTTTCAATTCTTGGGCATCAAATTAGTCTGGTCACAGAGAATGGGGAAGAGAAGATATATTTTTCTTTTAAGTGATAGTCAGATGGGCTGGCTGGTGGTGGCTATGACAGCTAGATCTCACATGGCTGGCTGCTCAGAGTCCTGGACCTGGTGGCTTGAAAAACACACTGGGCGTATGTGCATGTGTACCCAAAATCCTGAGAGAAGAGGAGAAAGGATTGTGGCATGGCCATTCCCTATAGGGTGTGCTTTCTCTCTCCCCACAGTGAGCACATGTGCCCTATAGCAAATTTAAATAAAGGATAGAGTGAATTAAAATAAAGCTCATTTTACAACCATGGGGTTTGGAATGGGAAATCAGGTTTGCTAATGATCTGTGAAGTTACACAGTTATTTCCATCTTCCCACCCTCCTGGCTGGAGTCATAAACTCCACAGCTGGCTAGATGAGGACATCGGGAACACAAGTTGATTTTATTATTCTGTCTCCAGATAAGTGAGTTAGTAGCTTTTGATAGGCACACACATACACACCTGTCTTGTCAATAGGGCATGTTCTTTTTTTTTTTTTTTTTTTTTTAAAAAAAAATAGGGTGTGTGCGCTTGCCAGAGAGACAGAGAGACAGACAGTGAGAAATCACCCCCCAGGGGGGATGGCCACGCTGCAATCCCCTCTCCTCTGTTCTCCTCTCGGGATCTTGGGCATGCACACACACACGCCTGGCGTGAGTTTTAAGCCACCAGGTCCGGGACGTGAACCAGGGTCAACTACATGGGAATCCAGCAACACAGCCATTACGCTAGCTACTGGTCCCAATAGGGCATGTTCTTAACTGAAGCCATTGTATTTTCTACCTGGCCAACTCCTCAGGCAGAGCCAGCAGAGGCCAGTCAGGAGCACTAGATCCCGAGGCAGTCCTGACCTAGTGCACAGGGTGGCCCAGTGCAGGAGCAGTCAGTGCAGCTGACTGCCTAGGGGCTGAGGGCTCTGGGGCTGACAATGTGTCCTAACTTTCCTGAACTGCAGAGACATGCAGTCTCACCTCCCATGGCAATCTATCTATTATTGTAGCAGAATACACACCTTCCCATCCAGGGTGGTGTAGGGGAGAGAGCCATGCAGCTTCCTGTTAGATTAGTTCTGCCTCTCTCTCTTCCACTCCACTTGTTTGTAGACATCTTTTCTTTCCTTTTTTTTTTTTTTTTGCCATAGGGCATGTGCACTCACCAGAGACAGAAACAGAGGGAAAGTGAGAAATCACCTCCCAAGGGGAATAGCCATTCCACAGTTCCTTCTCCTCTATTCTTATCTCGGGATCTTGGATACACACATGTACCCAGTGTGATTTTCAAGCTGCTGGGTCTGGGACCCGAACCATAGTCAATCAAACACCATAGTCCAGTGCCTTGATCCCCACACCTCTGCTGACCCCCCCTTCTTTTATAAGGGAATATAAAAGCATACAGAATACATTGTTCTGGTCTCTGAAGAACTCAAGATCAGGTAGGGGAGATGGGCAGGATAGTATATGTTATTTCACTTTATGTGGTTGGATTGTATGTATTTTGTAAGTCAGTTTAAGTCTCTTGGATTACATAGATAGCGTGTGAATGAACCTGACACTAACTGCATGGTGTGTGTGTCAGAGGGGTGGGGTTAGGGTTAAGGTTGGCGCCTCTGCCCCCTCTCCCGAATGTCAGCAACGTTCTCCTCACTGTTCTTTCTGCTGCCGATGCCCTCCACCTCCAACCTGTCCTGTAAGTCAGGACTTTGCCCATTCTCTACTCAAAAACCTCCAAGGCTCTCTTTTGCCTGTAGAATTGAGTAAAACCCCCACAATCTGGCATTGAAAGATTTCCGAAATATTATCCCTCTGACTTTTCTTAGGAAAAATCTTAGGAAATGCCTTATGTTTTCCCTGACCTCATCCCATACTTGAGCTTAAAGCGATCTGATCGATTCCAAAGCACTCGCCAAAGCTCTGACCTTGCCCTCACGGTCTCCTACCCTCCCTGAATGTCCACCTCCCTCCCTCCACCCTGTTGCTGACATTCAGAACACTACCCCAGGAGATTCCTTTATGACAATTCCCTTGTGACGAAGCTAGAGGACATTTGTAACTCAAAATCCTAAAATCACATGAAGGCGCCATGGTGGTCAAACAGTAGAGTATCCCGAGAGTACCCCTGTGGGCCGAAGTGAGTGCAGGTTAACATGCCCCATTAACCAACAGGTGAAAGCAAACATCTCACATTGGAAAGATACCTTTGGGAATGTAGGTGCCAATCCTAGAGTTGGTAAAATGTGGTTCTCCAAAAACGAGTAGTCATTCTGAGGCAAAACCAAAAACCTGTTTAGGATGATGAGAACAGGCAAGTGCCCTGGCAGCAGGAGTCTCTCTGGTCTTGGTTTGTCTCCAAGGTAACGTAAGGGAAGAAGGATCAAGTGCAGAACCACACACACGAGCCATCTGTGAGGGAGGGCCCACCTGAAGGACTAGAGTCAGTCTTGGTTGAGGTGGGAGAAGTATACCCTGAAGACCTCACCTGGTATCACAGGAGAATTCCATATCACCTGTGTTTACTGTTTTGTTGCCAGTAACAGCAAACAAGTGAGTCGGGGTGATTTAAGAAAATACAGGCTTATTCAGTTCATGGTTTGGAGGGCCAAGGGCCAGGGGCCACCTCTGGTATGTGTGTGTGTGTGTGGGGGGGGTCTGTTGGCTGCATCACAATATGGCAGAGGTCAGGGACACGTGGCCTGTGTTCATGTCTCTCCTGGTCTCATTTCCTCTCCTTATAAACCCACTGGAGTCAGTCATAGGGGCCCCACCCTAATTAGTCACTCCCAAAGGCACCACCTTTCCACACCATGCGGGTATTAAGTTTCTTCTTAATATTTTCACAAATGAATTTTTTTTTGAGAGGTTCTTGCCATAGGGTGCGTGCGCTCACCAGACAGAGAGAGACAGAGAGACAGAAAGCAAGAAATCCCCCCCCAGGGGGGATGGTCACACTGCAATCCCTTCTCCTCCATTCTCCTCTCAGGATCTTGGGCATGCACGCACATGCACCCGGTGTGAGTTTTAAGCCACCGGGTCCAGGATGCGAACCATGGTCTACTACATGGGAGTCCAGCGACATAGTCATTATGCTAACTGCTGGTCCCAACAAATGAATTTTGAGGAGGCACAATCCATAGCAGCCTGGGTCACAGGTCTGTCCTCTCCCCACACCTGTCGTCTCCTAAAATTATCTTGCCAAAAAGCACTCAACAATACTCCAAGAAGAGTAATGATTTAAAGTGTCTTGACAGTAATAGTTAAACAGGAGAGAGGAAAAAGGATTGATAAATAGGACAGGAAAAGAAAATGGCAGATGAAGTTTATGCACCAGAAATTAGTTTCCATGGAGCGGAAGAAAAATGATCCCCATAAAGCCAGGTTTCCCCTCCGAGAACCAGATCACAGACCCAGCTGCGGTGGCACGAACAGGAGGGTGCCACTGTGTGAGGGCTGAGGTGGCGTGGGAAGCCTGGTTCAGTTCTTGGCCCAGCCTTAAAAGGCCAGGCACCAGAGCCCCATTGTCATCCTCTGCTTCTCCTCTGGCTGTTCCTCAGTATCCTTTGTAATATTTTCTCTCTCTCTTACTCTTTTTAATTGCCAGCAGGTGCATGCATTCACCAGAAAAATAGAGACAGACAGAAAGAGAGAGAAAGAAAGCACCTCCCAATGGGGTGTGGTCACACTGCAATTGCAATCCCTTCTCCTCCATTCTCCTCTCAGGATCTTGGGCATGCACGCACATGCACCCGGTGTGAGTTTTAAGCCACCGGGTCCAGGATGCGAACCATGGTCTACTACATGGGAGTCCAGCGACATAGTCATTATGCTAACTGCTGGTCCCAACAAATGAATTTTGAGGAGGCACAATCCATAGCAGCCTGGGTCACAGGTCTGTCCTCTCCCCACACCTGTCGTCTCCTAAAATTATCTTGCCAAAAAGCACTCAACAATACTCCAAGAAGAGTAATGATTTAAAGTGTCTTGACAGTAATAGTTAAACAGGAGAGAGGAAAAAGGATTGATAAATAGGACAGGAAAAGAAAATGGCAGATGAAGTTTATGCACCAGAAATTAGTTTCCATGGAGCGGATGAAAAATGATCCCCATAAAGCCAGGTTTCCCCTCCGAGAACCAGATCACAGACCCAGCTGCGGTGGCACGAACAGGAGGGTGCCACTGTGTGAGGGCTGAGGTGGCGTGGGAAGCCTGGTTCAGTTCTTGGCCCAGCCTTAAAAGGCCAGGCACCAGAGCCCCATTGTCATCCTCTGCTTCTCCTCTGGCTGTTCCTCAGTATCCTTTGTAATATTTTCTCTCTCTCTTACTCTTTTTAATTGCCAGCAGGTGCATGCATTCACCAGAAAAATAGAGACAGACAGAAAGAGAGAGAAAGAAAGCACCTCCCAATGGGGTGTGGTCACACTGCAATCTCTTTTCCTCCATTTCTCCATCCTGTTGGGATTTGGGGCACATGCGCATGCGCACACATGCCTGGTGTGTTTTTCAAGTCACAGGGGCCACATGGAATCTAACTTTCTACCCACAGCACTTAGCCTCTGTAGGCCAGCCCCTAAAATATTCTTTTAAAACTATAGACTCCTCACCAGCTGTTGGTTTGCAAAGACATCCAGCGGCCCAATGCACACCAAGGGTGAGGGAACATCGCTGGCTCAGGACGTTGCTTTGTCTGCCTCTAGTCGAGTCCATATAAGTAAGCGGCCTGGAACCAGGCAGCCGGATAAACTGCTGAGTGCCAGTTCATTAATACATACTTACTGGGGGCCAGCAGGTGGCCTGCAGAGGGTAAGGCAGCTGGATCCTACATGGCTAACTGCGTGGTTTGAGTCCCAGACCTGGTGGCTTGAAAAAACATGCCAGGCACCTGTGTGTGTGCCAAAAGTCCTGAGAGATGAAGGGAGGAGAGGGGATTGCAGCATAGCCATACCCTCTAGGGAGTGATTTGTTTCCTTCTCTCTTTCTCTGTCTCTCTGGCATGCGCACATACCCTATAACAAAAAAACACACAAAAAATACCCCCCCCCAAAAAAAACCCCACAAAAATAATGAAGGCCTGTATGTTTAGCAGAAATTGATCTGAGATGTTTCAGATGTCTTCTTTTACTCGTTAGTGAGATTTGGGAGGAGAAGATAAGTTTTGATTGCTCCAAAACATCTTTAGTAGCTACTGAAAATAACCTGAGCGATGTATATAATTACATCAGTTTAGTTCATGATATTAATCTTAAGTCTAGAGACCTCCCTGAGTATTCTTGAACATTGTGGCCACAATCGAGCGGGTGAGGCTAAGGTTAGATCTCAGCATAAAGATCTTGCTGGGGGTGCTATCTCTCTCTCTCACTTACAAAAGAAATACATAAACTTGAAAAACATTAGCTTTTAAAAATAGTGATACATTTTACATAGTTTTTTTTTTTTTTTTCTCATAAAGAACTTATTTCCAGGGATCAGCAGTTAGCGTAATAGCTATATCGCTGGACTCCCATGCAGTCGACCGCAGTTTGCATCCCTGACCCGGTGGCTTAAAACTCACGCCGGGTGCGTGTGCGTGTTTGCACAAGATCCCGAGAGGAGAATGGATGAGAAGAGATTGCGGCGTGGCCATCCCCCCTGGGGGGTGATTTCTTGCTTTCTGTCTCTCTGTCTCTCTGTCTCTGTCTGTCAGGCGAGCGCACGCGCCCTATAGCAAAAACCTCCTCAAAAAAAAAATAAACTTATTTTCACATACTTCCTTCCCATAGAATTTCTTTATTATTTATAAGAATGCTTACATTTATCATTGTATCTTATTTCTTTGTGGCAAATGTATTATTTTTTTAAAAAGGCTATATATGTCTATGACTT
Source organism: Tupaia belangeri chinensis (assembly GCF_000334495.1). NCBI lineage: Eukaryota > Metazoa > Chordata > Mammalia > Scandentia > Tupaiidae > Tupaia > Tupaia belangeri. The sequence goes on from NW_006205575.1 coordinate 1,317,153, forward strand.
TAACTTTTTAATTTAAATTTATTTATTTACATTAATTTATTGTACATCATTACAACATACAAAATGAGGTTTTCCATTCAGAATACACTGTATATTGGCTCAATCAAGCACATCAACACACGTGTTATCATCAACAAATAATTTTCCATTTCTTGTTTCCTGTATATTTTATGTTTTTCCCATCCTTAATTCCCTATCTCTCACCCTCTGCCATCTCCCACCCTCCTCCCACACTGTCTCTGGTATCCATGGTTGCTTTCTATGCCTTTCCCCCCACACACATTTTATTGATTCACTAAAGATCTTAATTAATCTAAATATTTTGACTAGCAAGCACAGCTGAAATATACATATCTATGAACAAAAGTCTGACTTTAGGCATGAACCTCAGTGAGTAGAATGAACATACTATAAAGCAGCGCCTAGCTGGGGCTATATAGCTTACTGCAGTCATCAAATAGGTATTTTTAATGCATTTTTTTAATTTCAAGAAAAACAGTATTAGGTTTTTTCTGAAACTTTTTTTAGCTTAATTAATTTCCATTTGTTCCCTAAGCATTGTCACAGCATACAAAATGTGATTTCCTATCCAGAATATACTGCTTAGTGGCTTAATCATGCATGTTATCATCAAAAATGTTTCATTTCTAGTTTCGTTTTATGTATATATATATATGCGTGTGTGTGTATATATATATATTTTTTTTATCCCTATTTTGGACCCTCTGCCCTTTCCCACCCTCTTATCACACTATCTGTGCTGTCTAGAGCTGTCTTCCATTTCTTTTCCCCCCACATTGTATTGATCACACAATTTCTTACATAATCTAACTACTTTCAATAGCAAGTTCAGCTGGTAATTTCAAGAAAAGAAGTTTTAACTTGAATCAAAGAAATCCTAAGGAACTTTGCTTAAAACTTAAAGCCAGGAAACAGGTTAGGATTCTGTTCAGATGGTAGGTACTTGAACCTATCGACATCTGAAGACAGGACACAAACCCTTAAAACCAGACAACAAAGCCTACAAGAAAATCAGCAATGTTTTAGTCAAAAGTCATAAAATTCTATTTCACCAATTAAGTCCCATGTACTTTATCTTCTGTTGTGGTTCGATTTTCCCAATTAAATTCTGGGATATAATATTCAACTCCATAATCGTCCCTATGATTAAGTTGGCTATTTTCTTAGTTTTTGAACTCTTATTTCTATGTGTCTGTATTTAATTTTCCTGATATAGCACTCCCTTGAGAACTTCTTGGAGATCTGGTCTGGTGCTAGTAAATTCTTTCAGGTTTTGTATATCTGAGAATGTTCTTGTCTTTTCTTCCCACATGAAGGATAATCTTGCCGGGTACAGTATTCTTGGTTAAAATCGCTTTTCCCTTAACATTTTGAATATATTTTCCCATTCTTTCCTCGCTGACATTGTTTCTGATGAGCGGTCTGCTGTTATCCTGATGGATTTTACTGCCTTGTAACCATAAGGTTTTAAGTATTAAAGTATTTTGGTTTTAATTATCAGTACAGTTATCATTAGCATGAATTAATCATATGTAAGTATATTACAAATGTTGGTAATCACTAAACATGAAGGCAAGCTTTTATTAAAAATTCATCTATCCAGCCATGGTAGTATGTGCTACTTAACATGGCTACTCGGCATGCTGAGGCCTGGATTTGAGTCCCAGCCCACCTTCAAAAGCCGGGTATGGTAGCAGTATGTGCCTGTGGTATCAGCTACTGGAGAGGCTGAGGCAGGGGGATTTCAACATAGCTAGAAAAAAAAAAAAATATATATATAATAAAAAATATAGATCCCTCATAGCTGATGTGTGTGGTTTCAATCCCAGACTAGGTGGCTTAATAAAGATGCTGGACGAGTGTGTGTGCCCAAAATCCCAAAGGGAGGAAGAAATGGAGCAGAAAGGATTGCAGCATGACAATTTGCCATGAGGGTGGGGGTGAGGGGTGTGCTTTCTCAGTTTTCTCTCTCTCTTTTTCTGGCCCTCTCTGGTGAGTGTACTGACAAAGGAAAAAATATATATATATATATACACACACACACACACACACATATGTATATAAAATAGATACCTATTATTAAATATTTTGCTGGAGTAAATGTCTTAGTTCAACTTTTCACTACAATGGATATAAATATTGACTCTCCTTGTCCACAAAAGCAAGTACCTGGAAATAGAGGGAGTTTTGTTATAGTGAGGTTATTCAGTTCTTCGAATTTCTTCCAAGTATTTTGCTAAAAAAATCACATAGAGATTTTTAATAAATAATAATTCTGTCTTCTTTTTTAAAGAGCAAGATTTTTGCTATAGGGCACAGATGCTTTCCAGAGAGACAGAAACAGAGAGACAGAAAGTGAGAAATCACTCCCCCCCCACCCCAGTGGGGATAGCCACGCTGCAATCCCTTCTCTTCTTGGGATTTTGGGCATACATGCATACACACCTTGCATGCCCTCGGGGGGATGGCCATGCCATAATTGGCCATGATGGCCATGCCAGTCAATCAGCTGTCAGCGCACGTTCTCCTCCATTTTCCACTTTGGATTTGGCCATGTATGCACATATGCCCAATGCGATTTTTAAGCCACTGGGTCTAGGATTTGAACTGCCATTGGCCATGTGGGAGTCCAGTGCTTTTACCACTATACCACCTACCAGCCCCAATCCTTATTTGTACAGAATCAGTCGTAATGTCCTTACTTTAATTTCTGATTTCAGTGATTTGAGTCTTCTTTTTTATTTTTTCTCTTAATTCAGTTAACTAAAGTTTTGCCCATTTTGTTCATCTTTTCAAATAACTAACTTTTGTTTAATTAATTTTCTCTACTTTTACCTCTGCTCTAATCTCTGTGATGTCTTTCCTCCTGCTAGCTTTGGGTTAGTTCTTTTTCTAGTTTCTTAATTTGTAAAATCAGTTAGTTGATTTAAAATCATTTTTGTTTTTTAATGTAAATGTCTATAGCCATATGACTTGCTGCTTTCACACAAATTTTGAATGCTGTGTTTTTGTTCCTCTCTAAATATATATATATTTTTTGGGGGGGGAGGTTTTTGCTATAGGGCATATGCGCTCGCCAGAAAGACAGAGAGAGACAGAGAGACAGAAAGCGAAAAATCACCCCTCTCAGGGGGGATGGCCACGCCACAATCCCTTCTCCTCCATTCTCATCTTGGGATCTTGGGTACACATGCACACGTGTCTGGTGTGAGTTTAAACCACCAGGTCCGGGACTCGAATCATGATCAACTACGTGGGAGTCCAGCGACGTAGCCATTATGCCAACTGCTGGTTCCCATCTCTAAATATTTTTTAGGAGTTTTTTTTTTTTTTAAGTTTCTTTCATGAGCAAGAGATAAAAATAGAAATGGGAGAGAGAGAGAGAGACTCTTGACAGGGTCTTGCCATGCCATGATCCTCCTTCTCCCCTCCCAGAAGCAGTCAATCAGCTGTCAGCACACGGTTCCTCCATATTTGGCCTTACCCATGCCAGCTCCCACAGCTATGAGCAGTTGTGCCAGGAACACATGCACAGCTGTCTGGCATGGAGGTAGGAGTGGAAATGGATAGCTGCTACTGTGCTAAGCGCTAACGTCAACCGAAATTAACTAGGATTTACTGCTTAGGGCTTCCACTGAAAGTTGTAAACCTTGAATACACTCCAAAACTCCAAAATAGTTACACTGGGCAGATCCTGCCAGTGAAACTGTTGTCTGGGTGGGAAACAGGTTCCTGGTACTGTCCACTCCACCATTTTCCCAGACCCACTCCTTTCTTCCTCCTCTTCTTCTTTTTTTTGTTTTTTTTTTTTTTTTTTAAAGAAACAAGTTTAATTTTAAAAAAAGGTTCAGCAAACTCCATATGGCGCGTCAAATCTGTTTGTCTTCTGTTTTTGTATAGCCAGTGAACTAAGGATGACTTTCCACTTCAAATGGTTGGGGGGAAAGTTGTGACATGGAAATTACATCAAACTCAGATTTCACTGTCCATACACGACGTTTACTAGGCCACAGCCTTGCTCGTGTGTTGATATATTGTCTATGTCTGAGGCTGCTTTCCAACTGTGATGGCAGAATTCAGTGATGACAATGGAGACCAAATGACCCAAATGGGCCACAGAGTCTAAAATATTTACTATTTGGCCCATTAAAGAAAGAGTTTACCCATCCATGTTTTAAGCCTTGCTGATCATTGAGAATCTGGTTCTAGCTAAGGCTTCTTCTAGGAAGAAATGCCTTTAAGGAAGAACTCCTCGCCAGGGAGTGGAGCCTGGAATGTCGCCCCGAGCCTGGTGTCAGGGTAAACCACTGTGAAGCAGTAGATCCTGGAGGTAGGTCTTTCACCAGCAGAGCTCAGCTACTGAGGTGCAGGCTCAGAAATGTGAGTCGTGGCAGTATTTCCAGGTGGGTATGGGGAAAACACATGGGCTTGGAATCTTAGGGTGTCAGAAAGAGTGCTGCTGAATCGATAAACCACCGAGTCTAAACTACAAAAAGGAAGTGAAGGGGGAACCAGCAGTTAGTGTAATGGCTATGGCGCTGGACTCCCATGTAGTTGACTGCGGTTCATGTCCCGAACCTGGTGGCTTAAAACTCATGCCGGGCGCATGTGCGTGTGTGCCCAAGATCCCAAGAGGAGAATGAAGGAAAAGGGATTGCGGTGTGGCCATCGCCTCTGGGAGGTGATTTCTTGCTTTCTGTCTCTCTGTCTCTCTCTGTCCGTCTAGCGAGCGCATGCGCCCTATAGCAAAAGCCTCTCAAAAAAAAAAAAAGTGAAGAAAGGAGGAGAGAGTCACTTGGAACGAGAGAAAGGCATAGCTGGGGTGGTTGGACATAGAGATGGGAAGGCTGTTCCAGTTCATTTTTGCAGGAGGAGCTCTTTTAGGTCTAGGCTGAGCCGGTGGGAGCTATTAGCCGAAATGGATGGGAAAGGAAGGATTTGGAGCTGAGAAAACTAGAGGCTGGATGTGTCATCCACACAGAGGTTTAAAGAGGATTAAGATGGAATCTGAAGCAGTGGAGCCCAGGTGTGTAAACCTGAGATAGGACAGGAAATCTGGAAGGTCAGTAAGAATGACAGGAAGGGCAGAGAGGGTCACATGCTTTGACTGGCAAAGGGTGGGGAAGAAGTCTTCTGAATGGGATAAATAAATAAATAACTCTGACTGTGACCAGTGGCCTGAGTGGATAACACCAGCTACTCTGAAAATACCAAGGGGGCGTGAGGAGCCAGGGCTCACTCAGATTAGGAGGTCAAGAGCAGCCTTGCTGGGAGATGGCCTTTAGCTGGAGATGGAAAGAATGAACGGGAATTTGTTCACTTGCCTTTGAATGACTCAAAACTCTCACTGAATAATCGCTGCTACTCCCCCTACCCCACGGGAGAAAGACAGGTGGTGTGGCAGATCACTCAGGCCCGCCTCAGGGAGAAGCATGGAGAGCCAACTGGCGAGCCTGTGGCAAGGCAACGCGGTGACGCCCAGCCTCCCTGTGCAGCCTGCGCAGGGGACAGCGGCTGGAGAACCTCACCGAGGTGGGGGCTTAGGAAATGCAAAGGGGTCCTGTGTTTGTAAACCACTGAAACCACTTAGGTTCCTTTAAATGGACTTCGCTGTGATGGCTATTATTCGGAGAAAAACGTTTCTGCTGGAATTACATCCCAGCACAAACTACAGCAGGTCTTTCTGCATTCATTTAGTCCTTTCAACTACCCTATGAGGTAAGTTAAAAAGAAAAAAAAAAAAACCTGAAGAGCAGTTTTCTTTTTCTTTCTTCTGAATCAACACTGCCTCAAGCTCTGGCTTTACCTGCATTCTGTGGCTTTGACAAAGGAGCTTTCATTAAAATCTGGGGCATTCAGGAGGTGGCTTCCTGCCAAACTGCCTTTTAATTGACAAAGACTGCTAGCTCTCAGGTGTTCAGATTCTTATTGCTTAATTTCTTAGGCCACAGGTTGCTGTGGAAGAAGACAAGGGTTCAACTGTGTGACCGTGGGGACATGATCAATCCCCCTGGGAAGACCCTCACCTGTGGGACCTCCCGCCTGTAGCATGCCCTACATTCAGACCTCTGTACAGTCAGGCAGCCCCTCCCACCTTCAGGGTCAGGTCGTTTAAAGGGCAGGTTCTTAGTGTCTGTGAGTTTCCATATCTGATCCTAAAACAGCTACGTTCCCAGCACCAGTAAAATCGAAAGCACTGCGCCTGACCCTTCAGATGGCAAGAAATACAAGGCACCTCTCTCTTCTCTTTGCTTTCTCTTCCTTCCTTTTTCTCTTTCGTTTCTTTCTTTTTTCTTCTTTCTTTCCTTCTTCCCTTCTCCTTTCCTCCTTTTCTTCATTCCTTTCCCTTCCCCTCCCCTTTCCCTCCCTGCTTCCCTCCTTCCCTTCCTCTACTTTAATAAGTATATTTATTTTTTCCATGAGAAAGATAAAAAGTGTGTGAGAGAGAGAGAGGCAAGATTTCTTGACAAGGTCTTCCCACAATGACCCACCCTCGTATCAGCCCTCCTGCGCCACAGCACACCTGCTCACCCCCAGCACGTTCAAGGAGGCGTTGGATCATGAACCCAGGGCTTGCTCCTGTTGGCCCAATTTCGCAGAGTGTTGCCTCACTGCTGTGCCTCTATCTCCCCCACCCTTTGTTTTGTTTTTGCCAGAGGATGCACATGCTCACCAGACAGAGACAGAGAGAAAGGGAAAGGAGAAAGCATCTTTCATGAGAATGGTCAAGCAGGGGACCAGCAGTTAGCATAATGGCTATGTCGCTGGACTCCCGTGTAGCTGACTGTGGTTCGTGTCCCGGACCCGGTGGCTTAAACTCATGCCGGGTGTGTGTGCGTATGTGCCCAAGATCCCGAGAGGAGAAGGGATTGTGGTGTGGCCATCCCCCTTGGGAGGTGATTTCTTGCTCTCTGAGTCTCTGTCTCTGTCTTTCTGGCAGGTGTACGCGCCCTATAGCAAAAACATCTCCAAAAAAAGAAAAAAAGGAAAAAAAAAGAATGGTCAAGCAGCAATCTCCTCGCCTCCATTCCTCCCTTTCTCCCTCCAGGATGTTGGGCACATATGCACATGTACCTGAAGTATTTGTCAAGACACTGGGTCCAGGACTGGAACCATGGGATTGGCCATGTAGGTCCAGCCGCCTTAATCATCAGATCATGGAACCAGCATTTTTGTTTTTATCATTTATATTTCCACATGTATTCTACCTTGCTATATCCTTAGAGCACTGTAGGCTGATCTGAATCCTTCTTAGAGTCTGTGGCAACCAGGAAGTGGAGGGACCAGGACCAAAGATGTAGCAGATAAATCCAGGGACATGAGGCAGGTACAGCCCGGAACCCTGGCCACCAATTGGATAGTGGATCACCCTAGACAGGGATCCACAGGTCCCTTAGAGACAGCAACAGCAGCAAAGTACTTTCCAGAAGCTTTGGAGACTGCAACAATGGCAGAACAAAGGCAGGACAAAAGGGCAGATAACAAAGGGTGACCAAGTTGATGGGCTGGTTTTTGAGATCATGTGATAAAAACGTTAGAGGTTTCCTAGAAATAACAGGGAGATGGGCTGCAGGGCGGGGCACCGTTGAGTTGGCAAGGGCTCAAGCCATTGCATACTGGGCATTAGAAGTCCCCATTTTGTTTCCCATGAGCATCACGCTCATCTGCGGTCTCTTTCCTGCCTCCATGCATTTTGTAGTTCAGTCTTTCGGAAGGTCATGGGGAGGAGCCACAGGTTGAACATAATGCGCGTAGGTCCAGAGGTTAGAGAAATGCACTCTTCGATGACCTTCCACGTGCCAGATGGTTATTCTTAAACAAGGCATCCTTCGAGGTAGGTCTGCTTATTCCCATATTATGGATGAAGACTCTGAGGTACAGAAAAGATGTTGACTGGCCCAAGGCCACACAGTACTAAGTGGGGAAGCCAGTATGTAAACTCAGTTTTACCCCTCCCCTTTTCTATGCTGAGGAGAAAGAATTCATTCTTTGGGATCCATTCCAGCTGGTATATAGAACATACTCGTCTCCTCTAGCATGTTGCCCAGAAAGTGTGGCCACTGATAAAGGGATTTCTTTCCCTCAGCCGTGCAGAGGCTTTGTGCTCTGGAAAATTCTCACTCTTCCTGAAACAACTGCTTGCATTCTATACCCCGGGGGGGTTGTAGCTGCACTCAGACTGCGCTGTTATCAGCTGTAAATCAACAGTACCATCCCAGGCCATAAAATGACTCTGCAAAAGATTAGTCTCTGTACTGCAGGTCAGTGAGGGGGCCCAGTCTAAACCTGTAAGTCAAGCTGCCAAGTCGGTCACCCCCCCATCCCACCTTTGGCCTGCCTCCCAGGCTGCTGGGCTTAAGTGTAACATGGAGGAGGCAGACTATGCCCCAGGGGCTTGAGCAGTATCTTTCACAGGGTAACATAGCCATACCAGGCCCAGGTCGGTTCAGAGGAGTAGCTAGGAGTGCTGGGAACATTTGTTGAAGCATGGACCCAACATGGAGCACTTGAGAACAAATCTTTATAAACCAGGCCCTGAGGAGTCTCGGAGAACGTCAGGAACTGGAAGGGAGAAATGCAGCTGGGTGCTGAGGTACTTTGGGGCAGAACCAGACAAAGAGAGAACAAAAGAGAAAATAGAACTGCAGATTGGCAGATATGAGTGATTGATTGTCCTTCTGAAATACATGCATTTTAAAAATAATGACACTAAACTCTGCAAGCCAGTCCTGGCACCTCCCTGAGCTTCTTCTCAGGGTTGGCAGTGCCCAGGGGAGAGACATGTGGCCTGTCTCGTCGGAGCAGAGGGTGTGTGGTCCTTGGGGAGCCATTTTGGAGCAGAGCAGCAGCCCCGTCCCAGGAAGAACTCCTGCTCCCTAGCTGCACTGTCTGCCCTCTGCCCCCCAGAACACCTGAAATCCACATGGAGTTGGCACCAGTCTGCCATGTGCCTGGAGTAGGCATCTGGAGCCTTAGGGGGACTGTTACCAGGCAGGTGTAGACACATATACATACTCAGACTCCCCCCAGAGAAAGGCCCTGGCTTTTTCAATTTTGTAAGAAATAGTGCCTACAGACCACAGGAATGATCACTTCCAAGATGTCCTGAACTCCAGGCCTGTACATTCAACGACCTCCTCAGCTCCTCCACTCCGTGTCTACTAGACATCTCCAAGTTGCCAGGCTCTCATGGAACCCTGCAGCTTCCCCTTCTAACTCATCCCTCCCTGGCCTACCCCATCTTACTCAATACCAAACAATCCTTCTGCTTGCTCGGGCTAAAAACTTTGTCACTGAACATACATCCAAACGAAGGAATAGCATCTTGTTGATGCTATTTCCAAGATATATCCAAAATCTACTCACTTTTATCACCTTCAGACATAAGCCTCTGATACCTCCTAATTGGTCTTCTCTCTTCCACCCTTCCTTGTCCTCGGGCTATTACCCACCCCAGCAGATACCAGTTTCTTTGGAAAAATATGTCCCATCACATTCCACTAAGTTCAAAAACCATGCAAGGGCCTGCTCCCTATTCAAGTACTTAGTGGCCCACAAAGCCCTGCACACTCTGATGCCTTTGCCTACATGAACATCTTTCCTCTCCGACCTTCTCTCCTACCCTTCTGCCTCTCTGCTTCAGCCTTTCTAGTCTCTGGCTGCTACCCATGCTCCCACCTCAGGGCCTTTGCGCTTGCTGTTTCCTCTGCCTGAAGTGTTCCTTTCTTTTTTTCCCCAAATATTACAAAATGTGTTTCATAAATACTTTGATATTTCACCCCTCAAGAGGTGGATGGAGTCTAATTCCCCTCCTAACTTATTGACTCAGTTCTAAGGAATACAACACAGAAGTGATGCTGTGAGAGTTCAGGGACAATGCCCTAAAAAGGTACTGTGGGCCCACCTGCAGTGCATAAGTGATAGGGCACTGTTGCATGAGGCTGAGGTTGCATGGGAGACCTGGGTTCAGTTCCTAGGCCAACCTAAAAGGCCAGGTGCTGTGGTAGGCACCCGTGATCCTAGCTAACAGGGAGGCCGGGGCAGGAAGATTGAGGTATGGTGAGAACTGCGTCAAAAATACTTTTTTTCTCTCTCATGAAAAAAGGCAGGGGCAAACTTGAAGCCTCCGGTCAACAGTCCTGTGAGTGAGCCACCTGGGAAGCAACCCTCCAGCCCTAGTCAAACCTTCAGATGACTGCAGCCCTGCCAACTGCTTGACTGCAGCCTCACAAAAGACCCTGAACCAAGACCACCCAGCTGAGCTTCCCCCAGGTTTCTGGCCCTCAGAAATTGTGAGAGATAATAAAACTTTGTGGCTTAAGCTTCTAAGTTTGGGGTAGCTTGTTATGCAATAATAATCAATACACCTGCTTCCTCATCCTGCTTCCTTTCAAGTTTTTGTTGCAGTGTTACCCTCTCAGAGAGGCCTTCCTTAGCCACTCTATTTAAACTGGAATCTCCCCAGCACTGCTCAGTCCCCCTGGGTGATTTATTGTTCTCCACAGCACTTGGTACCTTCTCATATTCTATGATTTCCATTGTCCATTGCCTTTTTCCTCATTAAAGTCCAGGGGTCAGCAGGTGGCATGGTGATTAAGGCGCTGGACACTCACATGGCCTACCATGGTTTGAATCTTGGAACTGATGGCTGGGAAATCACACTGTTCCCATGTGCGTCCATGCCATTAGAGCCAGAATTTTTGTCTGTTTTGTTCATAAATACATGGAAAGCACTCAATAAATATTTGCTGAAGGAATAAATGAATGCATGCCTGGACTTTATTCCTCTGTATTCACAGACTGAAGTCAAGGTTCATCATTGTTCTGTTTTGTTTTTTAGAATTATTTTTATTTAATTTCATTTATTGTTATAATTAAATTTACTATAAGGCATATATGCTCAGAGAGAGAGAGAAAGAGAGAGAGAGAAGGAAAGTGAAAAAGTAAGACATCAGGTCCAGGACTTGAACCACAGTCAGCAATGTGGGAATCTAGAGCCTTAACCACCATGACACTTGCTGGCCCTGGCTCATCCACTTTTTAATGTTGTTCTGATGCTATATTTCTAAGAGTTCAGTTGGAGCTAATGTATTTTCACTGCCACACAGCCTAGGAGAAAGATTACACGGTTTGGAGAGTGACAAGGTCATCCAGCCTCTTTCCCAGAGCTATGGTCGGCTCTGCAGACAAGCCCCTGCAGACGGGTGGGTTATGTCTTTCATACTTGACTGACAACCAGTTTCCAAGGAGTTTAACTGAGTTAAAAGGACTCCAAAAGATACAAACAGCCCAACAGCAGATATCCCAAATGGCAGCTAATCTGATTGTCCTTGGTGCTGGGGCATTCCAGTCTGTCATGGGTGGTGAGCCCACAGTCATGTGACGCCAGAGGGGCAGCTGCATCAATAGGTTCCTTGCAGGTCCGCACAGGACATGGCCAGAGACTAACTTTCAACTAAAGGAGAAGGAAAAATGGATAGGGAAAGGAAATGAAACCCTCTTGGACAGTGACGAGTTAAGACCAGGCCTGTGCTGGAGGGGACGAGTCCTATCACGAGGGCCCGAGTTCTTAGAAAGACCAGTGTCACTGGCCGCTCATTAGCTGGACGTCCTCGGGTGCAGGATAATCCACCCGGACACAGCTCCCCACAGTGTCCTTGGGGTCGGGGGTCAGTGTCAGGATGGTCTATGCAGATCTCCTGCCGGGCATCACAAAGCATGGGACAGAAAAGGGCTGCAAGTCCTCTGGGCGACAGGTGTACTCAGGAGGGACACTGAGCGGTCAGGACATCTAGCTCGGGCCTTGGCTCCACAGCAACCAACATGAGGTCACTTTGCCTCTTTGGGCCTCAGTTTCCCCAACTGAAAAATATCTTTCTCTAGGTCTCCTGTCCACGTCTGGCTCCAGCCTCTAAGCTGTGAGAGACACACAGTAAAGGCCCCAGGTTGTAGGTAAAGAGGTCGTCAGGGAGCAGGGGTCACCGACGTTAGTGATAGTCATGATGGCGGTGCAGTACCTCGAGGTCGTCAGTCAGTGAGGGCAGGGATTCAGAGGTCAGGGCACCCAGGCAAGTGCCTGGGCCAAATTCTAATGGCTGGAACTTAGGCAGATTCCTTTCTGTGAACCCCATCTCACCCAATCACCTGGTAGCCCTAAGGCCCAGGTAACCACCCTTCCCTCTCTGTCTCCTTTTAGCCCCCCAACCTCCTCACTTAAAAAATGTCCTTCTTTCACAGAGACAAAGAAGAGACCCCTGACCCCAGCCCTCCGACCTCTTCTTTGAGTCTCTTCTCACCTCCGATCTCTGCTCATTAGCTTAGCCTACCTCACACTGTACCTCAGTGAGAATGGCTGGGAATGCTCCACCAAACACGGTAAATGTTTGCACTTTACAAAAATTAATCCAGTGGGCCTTAACCCTGGACTGATTTCGGGCCAGGTGGACAGGAAGCTAGGGAGAGGACGCAGGTGGGGAAGTCCCAGGCTCAGGGGGCTCTGGACTGGGGCTGCAAGCCCTCGACTCGTTTTCACAGTGCCCTGACCTCCCGTGTGGAAACTGGCACAGTTGGATCCGCGTCATGTGTCACAGGCAGGTTACAAATAGCACCGGGGATTAGCAAGCCCATCCCCAAACTGCCCGTTCAAGGGCAGGGGAAGTTCTCGGTTTAATCCTGGCAGGTCATTGGTGGTAGAGACCAGGAAGGAGTTCTATGGCAAAAGAGGGCTGGTGCATACTGTGAGCGCAGAAGGGGCCGAGCTGCCCTGGCCGGCCTCCAGGCTCCAAGCTAGGACCTCAGAGCAGCGTGGCCTTCTTCGAGGGACTTGGGTCTTCTGTCCCGACCGAGCACGGTGTCTCCGTACTCTGTCGGGAGCTCTCAGAAAGAGTCCTGCCACAGGGTGGCGACCGGAACGCCAGGCGCCCAGTCTGCCAGGCCCGCGTCCACACCGGGAGGGGGCAGACGCTGTTTCTTCTGCAACCACCTTCCGCCCCCAACGGCTCTCTCTGGCCCCTGGGGGACCTTGGGCCCTGGGGCTCGAAGGGGGTTTTAATCTCGGCCCGCGCAGCGCTCAATTCGGGCAGCCGGGGAATGTATGTGTGGGAGAGTCTCCCCTCGCCGGCACCTGACCAGGGGCCTGTGGGCCAGGGAGGGGTTGAGGGTGCCTATTTCCTCCGATCTCTGGCGTGCAGGGGGAACCTCACCCAACCGGCCAAGTAGGCCAGCCCCGGGCCCCGAAGTAGCCCCTGGCTCTCCGCTCCCGCGCCGGGCGCGCCTCGAGCGCCCGGGGCGCAGCACCCGGTGGCGGCCCGCTGCCGCCGGGGCGCCCCGCCCCTCCCCGC
>NW_006205575.1:1330527-1332715 GCF_000334495.1 Tupaia belangeri chinensis
CCCCCCCCCCCGCCACTCGGGAGGAGTGTGCGAGAGGCCAGCGCAGCGGAGGCCGCGGGCCTGGCGGTTGCCGAGCCCACCTGGTGTCCACAGACGCTGCCCAGCAGAGCGCAGGAGGCGCGTACGCAGGACCAAGGCTCAGGTAAGCGCCTCGCGGCTCGCGGCGCCTGCGCTTGGAAGTAGCCGGGCGCGCGCTGCGCTTTGGCCGCCAGGTTTGGTGCGAGTCCTGGCGGAGACGCAGAGGAGCCCGCTCGCTTGGCCTCTCGCGGCTGTTGCGCTCGGGCTCCCAAAACCCCTCAGGCTTATTTCCCATAAAAGACATTTGTACCCCTTTGCCTCGCTCTGCAAACTCACCAGATTTGGACGTAGATAGATGCTGTCAATTTAGATTTTTTTTTTAAACCAGTAGGAGTGTTACAAGGCGATTTTGGCTTTGGGGAAATTAAATTTAGATTGATATTTGCAAAACGTTTAATTATCTGTTAGTGTAAATGTTTTCTGTGTGTCCGTTTGCATGGTGGGAGAGAGGGAGACTACCGACACAGTTTTGGATCAGGGATTCCCGCGTGCATCAGGTGCTTAGCTCCCAAGTCCCTGGAAAAGAAGCTACAAATCCAGTTTGGGGTTTCTTCTATTTTCTTTCCTGGGGTTTGGTAATTTGCCTTAAGACAGTCGAAGCATATGACTCACCACAAAGCTGACCATACCAGGAACCCAGTGAGTTCCAGGAGGACTTTGTAGCCTGAGAATTGCTCCGAAACTCAGAAAGAGATCACAGGATGGGGGGGGGAGGGGAGATTGTTCTGAAATGAGCGCAATACCTTCTCCAAGTCTTTGTCTCCTCCACTGCATCTTCAGGAAGGATAGTTTTTCCAAATTCGGAATGAAAAGTTATTTCCCTCCTGTTTCCTTTCTTTGCCTCCAACTTCCTCCTGAGTCTATTGTACTTTTTCCTGGAAAAGTACTTCCTAGTATTTGATCACCTGTTTGTTTCCTCTACTGACTCACCTTTTAACATGAAGTTGGTTGTCAAGATGGTCATGGCCTTAGAGCCTCAATCTTGACATTTTTTATGGATTTAATGGCACAGAATGTTTTGCAAAAGTTTTCTTTCTTAGAGCAAGTGAAAATGATTTTCACAACTTCGGATCGTTTTGGCAAGCGCCCCCGACTTAAAGCATCCTGGTGAAATATCCCATTCACCGGAGTAAGACAAGATGACTGGGTAACAGCTCTGTGGAAACTAGATGGCTCTTTAATAACTGGTGTATTTGTCTAATATATAAAACCCTTGAAGTACAGGACTGGGTGATTTTGGAAAAGGTGCTTTCCCACTTACGCTGTTCTTTCAAAGTCAGGTTCTGTTGGTGTTTAGCATTGTGTCATTGGCAATAACACTGACTGCTTATTTTTAACTGAGTGTAAACCTCCTTGTGGAGGAAGGTGGTACTGTGGAGGAGGATGAGTCAGAGGCCACCTGGCTAGGGTACCTGTCCACCTTGGACATGCGGCTCCCCCTGACCTGCTGTGCCAGGCTCTTCTGGCCCATCCCAGGCCACCGAAGCATTCCTGTTAAGAACCTCAGAGACACATTGTCTTAGAGTTGACTTAAGAGCACCCAAACCCAGTATTCCCGATTCACTTTCTGCTTGTGTTGAAACTGCTGAACATGAGTCTTCTGTGAATGTAACCTTAGAATGAAGCACAAAATGGAGAGTTGCCATAGCCTACAACAGGAAATGGAAAATTAGTTACTGAACCAAGATTTACCGACTTGGAAGTGTTCAGAACTGCTGTGATAAAATGTGGGGCATTTGTAAATCAGACATAATTTCTGTGGTTCTTTCTTCATTTGCCATTGTTTGTTTTTGCTTGAGAAAGTGAGTTTGCAGGACTCAGGAGAGGAACGGTCACACACACCCTTTGTGTTTTTTAAAAAAGATGCTCTTATCTCAGATGCTTGGTCATTGAATTTCCTTTTTTGAATATCTTTATAAAATGACATTTCAGAGTTTCTGAATGTCCATTCTTCTGACCTATAAACCAGCTCATTGTTCCAACAGTGTTATCGGCTGCATAAAGTTCCACCCTGTGTAATTTCAAACTAGCGTGATTTCTGAAATGGCCAGAAAAGAACAGGGCGGGTCAAGAACACCTGTGTCCACTGTAATTTGGTGTTTGGTCACAT
>NW_006205575.1:1332828-1335206 GCF_000334495.1 Tupaia belangeri chinensis
ACCCTGTCAGAGAGAAGGAAGCACATCCGCCCCACTCGTGGAAGGGGCCTCTTCTGGCCATGTCTCCTGCGGCGGATGCTGAGCCAGATGGGAACCAGCGAGACAGGCACGTCAGCAAGCTCATTTTCTTCCTCTTCGTCTTTGGCGCAGTCCTGCTGTGTGTGGGAGTCCTGCTCTCCATCTTCGGGTTCCAGGCATGCCAACACGAACCCCTCCCACACTGCAGCACGGTGCTGAAGGTTGCTGGGCCTTCGTGCGCGGTGATTGGGCTTGGGGCGGTGATCCTGGCCCGTTCCCGGGCTCGACTTCAGCTCCTGGAGGGGCGGCGTCAGGGCAGCCAGACAGACCCCGACAGAGCCTTCATCTGCGGAGAGAGCCGCCAGTTTGTCCAGTGCCTCATCTTTGGGTTTCTGTTCTTGACGAGCGGCATGCTCATCAGCATTCTGGGCATTTGGGTGCCTGGATGTGGCGCAGACTGGGGGCAGGAACCATTGAACGAGACGGACACTGGGGACAGCGAGCCCCAGATCTGTGGGCTCCTTTCTCTGCAGATCATGGGCCCCTTGATTGTGCTCGTGGGATTGTGCTTCTTCGTGGTTGCCCACATTAAGAAGAAAAACAACTTGAGTGCAGGCGGGGATGCCTCTGAAAATGAAGAGGGACAGACCCAAAGCACGGATCCTGTCCAGGTCACTGTAGGTGGGTGGCTGTCATTCCTGAATGGCTGACAGTGGCTGTCACATCCAGGCTTCGCTGGACTGCTCTTGGGTCTGGCCTACATTCTGTTGCTCACTTCCTCTCTCCCCATCCCTCTCCCTTTCTCTCACTCTCCTCTCCTCTGTCTCTCTCATTCACACATACACACCCCATCACACACGTACATGCTGCTGCTGCTGTAGCCCTGTAGGAATTCTAGTACACACATTTCCCTCCAGAAAATGCTCATTATGTAGCAGAAGCACTCAGACATTACGTAGTGACTTTGAGGCCACAGAGCATATGAGGAAGAAAGTGAAATGACCCATGAGGACAACGTTGGAGATTTCTTTTGCCTAAGAGACCCACGAGCGACCCTGCTTCCCCTGTTATTCTCACCCAGCCCTGTAGGAATCCTAGTACACACATTTCCCTCCAGAAAATGCTCATTATGTAGCAGAAGCACTCAGACATTACGTAGTGACTTTGAGGCCACAGAGCATATGAGGAAGAAAGTGAAATGACCCATGAGGACAACGTTGGAGATTTCTTTTGCCTAAGAGACCCACGAGCGACCCTGCTTCCCCTGTTATTCTCACCTTGACACCATGTAGCACTTTTAGTTGTGTGCCACTTGGGTTCTCCTCCCTGGCTGTCCTTGGTAAGTCCTTAACTTCTCCAATCTTAGTTTATGTGTCTCTGAAATGAGAATTGCATTTCCAACACTCCCTCCCCACTAGCCTTTTAGGATTCCGGTCTGCCCCAGGACCTTCAGTCATCTGCAGTTTTGAGGGGTTCCCTGACCTGTTTACTGCATAGTTCTCCATTTTCTGTAACTTGGGAGCAGAGACGGAGCTGGCATCGACAGCGATGGAGAGTGGCAGCACCTGCCCTTTCTTTCTCCTGTGGGATGCCTAGAAATTCCTTGGGGGCCCCTTGGGTTCTGCAAAGGAGATGGATGGCCGTTCTCAGAGTCAAGTCCCCTTAGAACAGCAGCAATTTCACACAGGAAAAACCGTATCGTGCTCATTTGTACACCACTTGTTTTCCAGCCTGCTATTTTTTAAAGGCTAAAGCTCTGAAACCACAGCCTTGACATTTAAAAGGCCAGGTAAGGGGAACGGCAGAGCTGAAATCTCAGAGCTAGAAGGAGAGGGACAAGGAAAGGCTTCTCTCGTTGGGAATCAGCAGCAGTCTCTGACTGTGGTTTGAAGGGTCTCACCAGCCTTGGACAGGAGAGGAAGGGCAAGTAGATTAATCGACATTCCGTGTTAAGCCAGGGTTGATGCTCCCAGTTTACTTATTTGTTCATTCGTAGTGACAATGCAAATATTAATTAAATATTAATAATAATATTTATAATTAATACTTATATGGGGTTTATTCTTGTTCCAAATCCCATTTAAGTGCTCTTAAAGGACCCACCATGTGAAACTCACCCATGCCTATGGCAATGAATTGAGGCAGTATTCTTGTTATTTCCATGTTAGATATGACGAAAATAAGGTACAGAAGTATCAAACAACTTGCCCAAGGTCCCAGACTAGCAAGTTGCAGAGTGGGGGCCAAACCCAGGTGGGTGGGCAGCATACAGTGCAGCCCTCGACAGCACCCCCCCCCCAGGGTACTGGGTGTAATTACGTGTCATCCTTCACCGAGTGTTTTGAGCGGTTATTACGTGA
>NW_006205575.1:1339037-1344776 GCF_000334495.1 Tupaia belangeri chinensis
GGCCTTGGACAGGAGAGGAAGGGCAAGTAGATTAATCGACATTCCGTGTTAAGCCAGGGTTGATGCTCCCAGTTTACTTATTTGTTCATTCGTAGTGACAATGCAAATATTAATTAAATATTAATAATAATATTTATAATTAATACTTATATGGGGTTTATTCTTGTTCCAAATCCCATTTAAGTGCTCTTAAAGGACCCACCATGTGAAACTCACCCATGCCTATGGCAATGAATTGAGGCAGTATTCTTGTTATTTCCATGTTAGATATGACGAAAATAAGGTACAGAAGTATCAAACAACTTGCCCAAGGTCCCAGACTAGCAAGTTGCAGAGTGGGGGCCAAACCCAGGTGGGTGGGCAGCATACAGTGCAGCCCTCGACAGCACCCCCCCCCCAGGGTACTGGGTGTAATTACGTGTCATCCTTCACCGAGTGTTCTGAGCAGTTATTACGTGAGAATGGGTGCACCCAATGTTGTAGATATTCTCAGTCTTTGGGGCAACTCAGTGAGGTAGAAGTAAATACATTTATCAAATGCTCTTGTTCTTCCCCAGAGTTCGCAGCTTTTCAAGGTATGCCCTCCCTGCTTGCCAGTGGGGCAATTTCCAGCCCAGCCTCCATACTGGAGGCTGGAATCAAGGTTGAGGCAGGATGTCATACCGTGGGGGCTGCTCCTGGACACCCTTGTCCTGAAGCTGACCCTACAGAATAACCTTTTTTTTCCACTTGACCATCGATGCCCCATCAAACCCAGAAAGCCTGGCAGTATAATGCCTCATCTTTCTCTCCTTTGGTACTGTGAGACACGGTGTACCTTTTTTAGAAATGTAGAGGCATGCTCTCCCCATCATGGGCACTCTCAGGGTTAGAGGTAGTATGCACAGCAGTTGTGAGACAGCCTCCCCCAGGGGCAGATGTGGTCACAGAGGACCTCACATTCTGGAGGATGCAGTGAGAGGGAACTCTTGGGGTGGCCTTTTTCTAGGGAGAGCAGGTCAAAGTTGTGGGAAACATAGCAATTGGGCAGGGCATGGGCATGCCTTGGAGGCAGCCACGGGGTGGTTACTTGTTTGTTTTGACAGGTGATCAGCCTGCCCTAGTGGTTTACTTTCCAGGTCCTTTATTGCACAATGTGTAATTAAAGCGAACAACTGTAAATTCTCTCATCTACCAAGATCTTCTATAAAATTATGAGAATCCCAAGGCCATCTTGCCTTATCTAGTCTAGGTGAGCAATATGTAGTATAAGCTGTAATGGCCATCTTGCAGAACCAGAGATAGAGCTGGTACATTTTCTGAAAGGCTGGAGAACTTTTAGGGGAGCCATTGAAGCTCCTGTGGAGAATGGAGTGTGGAGCCAGTGACTGGCCTGCCAGTAGGGAGGGTGCCTTTAGCTTGCATGCAATGCCCTTGGCTGGTGGAGGGGGAAGGAAGTGCCTTTGCAGTATGTAAAAGCTGAGAGAGTTTGCTCTGTGCTGTGCACTTTCTTAGCCACCACTGGACACGAGTCCTTTCATCCAGTCCTCCTGCCTGTCCTCACAGGCAGATTCAGTGTGGCCTGTAGTGACAGCTATGGCAGCTGAGGCAGTGGTAGGTCAGATAGCTTGTTCAGAGCCACACTGGGCTGATACTTGGCAAATGGAGCCCCTGTAGCTTTAAAGAATCCCATACCAACCTCGGCAGGCATCAGATTCACCACCAACATGAACCATTATCTTCCCTACAGGGAAGGAAAGTCCTGGCTCCTTCATTTTTCCAAAACTGGTGTTTGGAGCTGCCAGCTTACCAGAGACCTTCGTCTGACCTTCAATAGAGCTGCCACCTCATGTTTAGAATGTTTTGGGCAACTCGTGTTGTACACTTTGTGTTGCAATTGGGATACAAATCAGAGCTTGCATCTAGTCCCCAGTTTCTCCTCTTCCAAACACAGGGATGTGTTCTGGAGTGGACAGTAGCAACTGAAATAGAAAACAAACAAACAAACAAACAAACAAAAAAAACCAAAGTTTTCTTCACTCTTGACCTTCATCTTTACAATTGGGTGAAACTTCGGTAGAGAGCAGCGATGGGCTGTGCTCGTCATTTGCTTAGAGGCTGAAATTGTGTTTGAGGGACAAGGTGTTTAACCCAACAGCTAACTTTTGATGGATTAAAATGATAAATTGATAACAAGAAAAGCTTTTACAGCAGTAGACATCCCAGGGAAGGTAAGGGAGCCTATTAACAAATGTGTCACATAAATGCTTTAGCTCAGACTTGCTGTGAAATGCAGGCCGACTTCCATGATGTAATGGTGAGCACTCTGTATGAGCTCACTTCTTTAAAGGAATTTGTGGAGAAATACATGTGACATCAAATGTACTATTTTAGCTATTTTAAAATACATGATTTTAAAATAGTATGTACTTAATATATAATAATGTACTTCATGTATTTTGTGTTCTCTCTTTTTTTTTCTTTTTGAGAGATTTTTGCAGTAGGGCGCATGCATTTGTTGGAGAACCAGAGAGAGACAGAGAGACAGAAAGTGAAACATCAACCCCCGAGGGATGGCCACGCCGCAATCCCTTCTTCTCTATTCTCCTCTCGGGATTTTGGACATGCACGCACATGCGCCTGGTGTGTTTTAAGCCACGGGTCTGGGACTTGAACTCTGGTCAACTGTGTAGGAGTCCAGCAATGTAACCATTATGCCATCTGCTGGCTCTTTGTATTCTCGTTGTATGTATTATACTTGGGATACACAATGTATTTCATAGTAAGAACATTTACACATCTGTGCAGCCATTATCACCATTAATTTCCAGAACATTTTCCGCATTCCAAACATATCCATTAAATAATAATCCCCAACTCCTTTCGCTTTTCTGACCTCTATCCCAAACCCTGGAAACCTATTCTATTTTTCTGTCTCTATAAATTTGATAGAACTGCTTTTTAATGCTAGACTTGGCAGCAGGTGTTTTGACCTTTTATATAGGTGGGCCAACTACAGAATTAATTTATTTTGCTCTTATCAGCGTTTTCCATTTATTATCCATCTGTCTTCAACAACATATTGTGTTCCCTCAGGTGATTCGGTGATAATATTTCCACCTCCTCCACCACCATACTTTCCCGAGTCTTCAGCTTCTGCAGTAACTCGAAGTCCTGGGGCTAGCAGTCTGCTTCCAAGTGAAAATCCACCTTCTTATTACAGTATTTTTAACTATGGGTAAGACTTCCCATTTGAACTTCAACCTAACCTTTTTAGGCCTATGCCCAAATCCAGGCCAAACTATTAGCTTTAAGGCTGTGGTACAAGAGTAAACACTAGAATTTCATTGAATGAGTGTGTGTGTGTGTGTGTGTGTGTGTGTATATATATATACACACACACACATGTATTTTTATCTGATATTATGTTAGGATGATTGTGTTTGTATTAACAGTACACTTCAGGAAACATTTGGCAGCATGTAAATTCAAAATGATAAAAGTGGCCATGCCAGGTCACTGTGAAATCTGCTCTTAGCAGGGGTGTTCCTGAAAATGCCTACCAACTCAAACTGAGTGTTGGAGAGGGGCAAGGTTAGCTTCTCTGCTTTAGAGTGTGAGGTGGTATAGGGGTCCCAGGGCACTCCCGGCAGGTACAGAAGGCTTTCAGTATTCTGGCAAAGATACTTGGGCGGCTGGCTAAATCAGCCTATGTCCTCACCCAACCCAGCTGGACTCCTTCCTCAATATTTAGTTGCTCCTGGGCTTCAGAGAAGCCTAAGATTCACACCTCACCCTGGACTGAGGGTAATGAGGTGGGCTCGTGGGACAGGCTTGAGGCAACAGGAGTGTGGAACTGTGGAAACCAGTGGCAGAGGGGATCCTCAGTGGAGGACAGCCTTGAGGGAGGCAGCGCTGAGGATTTCCAGGTGAGCAACTGGCACAGAGGAGAGATCTGTGGCCGAGAAGGAGATGGGAGAGAGCAGTTCAGGCAGAGAGGAGATGTTGTCCACCTCATGGGACAGGGACAGTGAGAACTGGGCCTTTATGGTATGTGGACTTTCTAGAGCTCGGGAGCGGAGGTGCTGGAGATGGAGCTATGAAGCAGTTGCTGGGACCAGGAGGGTCAAGAGTCATAGGCCCGTGGGAACTACAGGGCACAGGATGCTGGGAAGGAGTCCTGAGAAGTAGGAGGGTATAGGGATGGGGGTGGGGTGCAGACCCCAAAAGTGCAATGCTCAAGAGCAGGCTGGAAGAAGTGCTAGGGATGCCTTTCTAGAAATGAAATGTAGGTGGGGAATGGGAGGAGTGCTGGGGAATGTCCCAGGGCAGGTGGGAGGGCTGGGCAGGACTCTGCAAAGATGTCCTTCCTAGACAATGCAATGTGTGCAGTTGTACAAGCAGCCAGAAGCAGGACCTGAGAGATGGGGGTCCTGCCTTACCTTATCATTTATGTTTAAGGCACATTTATTTTCTTTCTTTCTCTCTCTCTCTCTCTTTGTGCCAGAGGGCCTGTGCACTCACCAGGTAGAGACAGAGAGAGAAAGAGGGAGAAAGCACCTCCCAATGGGGTGTGGACATGCCACAATCTCTTCTCCTCCCTTTCTCCAGCCTGCCAAGATTTTGGCACAAACACACATTTGCCCAACATGTCTTTCAAGCTGCAGGGGCAGAGATTTGAACCACGCTTTCAGCCATGTTAGATTCAGCTCTCTTAACCATCAGGCCACAGGGCTTGCCCTTAAGGCATATTTTCTACCTCCTCAACTTGAGGGCAACTCTGAGGAGTCAGGAGCTCGTTGCCTCCACTGCCCCCATGGAGTAGGCCGAAGTGTGGGGGCTGTGGGGGCAGGTGGACACCCACCTTTCCTCTGGGAACTGGAGGGAATGAAGTTGTAAAGAGGCCTTTTTTCCCACACAGTTAGGGGAACAGGTTATTGATGGGGGTAAGAGTGGCTGGCAAGGGTGGAGTAATTCATGAGGTTCACATTGGAGATGGGAAGCTGAGGGTTCTGGGAGGCTAGTGTATGAGCTGCCCTGCACAGAGGAAGGGCAGGTTAGGACTGGACATTTGTTGAGCTCTAGTAATGGGTTTTCAATTTTTTTTTCCTCTACTAACAAACTTCCTCAAAACTAAAACCAATGTCTAGAAACTTAAACTGCTATTGCTACCGTTAACAATTTCTGTGTTCCCAGCAACTTTGTGTAGTTCTCCCAGAAGCTCTAGGAGGAAGGCAGGTGCTATTATTGTCCTCATTTTATAGATGAGGAAACTGAGGTTCGGAGAGGCTTCCTGACTTGCCCAAGATCACACAGCTGGAAATCAGCAGAGTGGAGTTCAAGGGCAGGTTGCCAGAGCACCTCCCGGCCTCCCTTCAAAGTTTGGGCTTAATGTTTTAATTTTCTAGTTGCATACGTTTTTCTGGCCTATGTCAACTGTCTCATAAAATAGAATAGCCAAGAGCAGTAGCTCTGCACATGCGTGTGCTTTGCCCGGCATCTAGGCATTTGTGCTCCATGTCTGTTCAATGACAAGGGACATGGCTACAGGAGGGACTCTCAATGTTACAGGCAGCTCTAAGAAAAGTAAATACTGAGGAATCAAAACAGATCTATAAAAAGAAGAATGTGGAAGAAATTACTCCTTAGGTCCTTGCGAAAGCTCCTAACTGCATGTAATTAAACATTGGAAAGGAACCTGGTATTTACAGGGTGTTACTGTTCTCATTCTTCCCTTTCATGTTCTCTCTCCTTTTCAGC
>NW_006205575.1:1344792-1349718 GCF_000334495.1 Tupaia belangeri chinensis
AGCCAGGGTGCAGCCTCTGAGAGAGATTGTGAATCTATATATACTATTTCTGGTACTAATTTATCCTCTGAGATCGCGTACACTCCACATCCTTCCTCTGAACCGCCTCCTAGATATGAAGAAAAAGAAAGTACTACAGCTCCATCTTTGTCTCCATCTTCTGAACCTTCCCCACCATGAACTACAGACTCCAGCTCAGTTTTATATATAATGGATCACTATTTTATTTAATTTTTTTTAATAAAAAAACCTAATTGCATTGGCTGTGTTCCGATTTTCCAGTAGAGCATCAACAAGAGCAATTTTCCAGGCTAGAGTCCAGCTGTCAGTGCATTGGACCACAGAGAGGCACCATGCGCACAGGCCAGGCACTGGTTCTCCCATTGAAGGCCTCAAGTCTGGGAGGGAGGTGGGATTATTTTTGTTGGGAGATAAAGAAATAAAGCCTGGGCCAGCCGTTGGTGTGGTGGTTAAGGCAGCTGGGTTCCACATGGCCAACTGCATGGTTCAAAGACTAGACTTGGCTTGAAAATCATGCTGGGTGCATGTGCACACATGCCCCAAATCCCAAGAAGATAATGGAAAAGGGATGGCAGAGTGGGCATCCCCCTGGGGGGAGGGTGCTTTCTCACGCTCCCCCTCTCTCCCTTCCTCCAATGATTACATGCATCCTTTAGCAAATTTAAAAAACAAAACAAGACAAAATAAAGAATTAGAATGGCTAGTCAACTTCGTGAGGATCACAGCTTCTAAATGATGAGGATGGATTTTGAACCATCTATAGTAGCTGATTTCTGAAAGCCAGGCTCCTATCGCCACTATGTGCTGTGAAAGGCCAGCCAGAAGCAGAGGCTGGTGTTCAGCTTCGTTCAGTTCATCCTGTGTCCATGCTAGTTGCTCCTGGAGCTGGGGAGCATATGACTCTCCTAATTTATTTCTTCTCCTCTCCCCTTTCTTCTCCCTGTTCTCCTCCTTTGCCTCCACTCTGCTTTTCTTTCTTTCTTTTTACTTTTTTATTTTGAAAGAAGATAATTAGGGAGCTCTTATACAGGGGCTATCACAGCATATTGATAACCCTGGAATCTCCTTATAGTGAAATTTTTTGAGAAGAAAGTCCTGCCTCTCTGGTGGTGACGACCTCCCCACAAGAACACGCCTCTCCCAAAGGACCTCCTTCATCTCTCTTCAGAAGAGAAGAGGAAACACAGGGAGAAGAAGCGCCTGGTGCAGAGCCCAAATTCCTACTTCATGGATGTGAAATGCCCAGGATGCTATAAAATCACCAGTCTTTACAGTAGTTCTGTGCATTGGCTGCTCCTCTGTCCTCTGTCAACCGACAGCAGGAAAAGTGAGGCTTACAGAAGGATGTTCCTTCAGGAAGAACCAGCACTAAAGGAATCCTGACTCAAGATGAGTGGAGAGACCAGCAGTTAGCGTAATGGCTATGTCACTGGACTCCAACTCACGCCAGGCATGTGTGCATGCGTGCCCAAAATCCCAAGAGGAGAATGGAGGAGAAGGGATTGAGGCATGGCCATGCCCCCTGGGGGGTGATTTCTCGCTTTCTGTCTCTCTGTCTCTCTCTTGTCTGTCTGGCGAGCGCATGCACCCTATAGCAAAAGATGAGTGGAAAACCATCCCAATACACACATTTAGGATTAAAGCGGGGCAAAAGAGAGTCCTTAGGCTACTTTGGTAACTAGATTCCTCTTGCGAGGTCCAGAAAGGAGTTGCCGCTCTGTATGATAATACACTGGTATCAAACTGAGCCATCGACCCTTATCCTTATAAGGATGCTGCTAAGCAAAAGTTTGTGTGTAGTTGAGTATGATAATACATAATTATTTATTAACTTATAGATATAAACTTTTTTGTTAAGATTACTTTATTGAACTTTATTTTCTTTCTTTCTTTCTTTTTCTTTCTTTCTCTTCCTTCCTTCCTTCCTTTCTTTCTTCTTTCTGTCTTTCTTTCTTTCTTTGACCAGAGAAGGAGGGAGAGAGAGAAAGAGAGAGAGAGAGAGAGAGAGAAAGAAAGAAAGAAAGAAAGAAAGAAAGAAAGAAAGAAAGAAAGAAAGAAAAAGAAAGAAGAAAGAAAGAGAGAAAGCAAGCCGCCAGGTCTAGGACTTGAACCGCAGTAGGCCGTGTGGGAGTCCAGAGCCCTCAATCACCACGCCACCTGCCGGCCCAGATATAAACTTTTAAGGAATAATGACTAATACTGTTTCTATCTGGGAAAAACTTCTTATAGAATATGAAAGCTGTAGTAATTTAGCAATTTTTAGTAACAGAATTTGGTGTTGCAAAAATACGAACTTTTTATGCCTTTACACAAGCCATGATGCCCACAAAACTCAGTATTATTCAGCATTTACTTGCCTAAAAACAGAACTAAACGACATTAATGCTCCAAGAGTGTGGAGTGTGGAGCATAATGAAGTGATGACTGATTTCATGGGAGCTGCCACCACGCTAAATCAGGGTGGCAGTCTGTCCCAGCAGTGCCACATCTATTTTTGAATTGGATGCTTATTGGATTGAATGGTTAAAATTCTGCTCTCTTCCCCTGGGAGGTTAATTATTCACATCTTAAAATTAGAACAGAGATAGATTATCACCACTTCCTTCTACTGTTATTTCTTTATAATGATTAAGCTGAAATTTCTAGGTAGAATTGCTTTTATTTATTTATTTATTTTAAGTTTTTGCCATAGGGCACATGCACTTGCTGGAAACAGACAGAAACAGAGAAAGGGAAAGTGAGAAATCATTCCTAAGGGAGGGTGGTCATGCCGCAAACTGTTTTCCTCTGTTCTCCTCTCGGGACTTTGGGCATGCACACTCATGTGCCCGCGGCATGTTTTTTAAGCAACCAGGTTTGGGACTCAAACTGTGACCATCCGTGTGGGAGTCTAGTACCTCAACCACCATGCTACCTGCTGGTCCCCCTTTTTTAAGAGATATTTTTGGTATAGGGAGAGACAGAAAGCAAAAAATCACCCCCTGGGGGGGATGGCCACACTGCAATCCCTTCTCCTCCATTCTCTTCTTGGGATTTTGGACACGCACACACACATGCCTAGTGTGAGTTTTAAGCTGCCAGGTTCAGGACTTGAACCATGGTTGGCTACATGGGAGTCCAGCAACATAACCATTACACCATCTGCTGGTCCCCCTTACCCCAAGAGCCTTTCTAATTACTTATATTGGAGTTTGTAACTTGCTTTTATATTCTAATAAGCAGTTAGAAACACTTAGGGATAAGCTTGATCTTCTGGCGGGGAGTGCATTCTGTCTCAATCAGTTATTTTCGGTGTCTGGCAAACCAGGGACTAAAGCCAGTGTCTGTAGACCTCCCAGCACAGAAAGGGGGCCTGAAGTGTAAAGACATCTACTGTAGGACTGGAATCACATGCATCAGAGCCAGGCGGATCATTCAGTCACCAGAAGAGGCCTTTCTTGTCTATCAAGGTGACACAGAGGATGACAGCTTTTGAAGACCCACTTGGTAGAATGTGACTTGTTTTTCTTCTTAGTCATGTTGACATTCTTTTTCTTTTATTATTGAGATAAAATTCTCATGACCAAATTAACCAGTTTTTAAAATAATTATTTATTTAATTTTATTTATTATTATTATTTTTAGTTTGCTATAGGGCATGTGTGTTCATCAGAGAGAGAGAGAAAGCAAGCTGCCAGATCTGGGACTCAAACTGTGGTTGACCATGTGGGAGTTTTATGCCTCAATCACCACACCACCTGCTGACCCCTAAATTAGTCTTTTTTTTTTTTAGAGAGTTTTGCTACAGGGTGCATGTGCTCACTGGAGAGACAAAAAGATAGAGAGACAGAAAGTGAGAGATCACCCCCCAGTAGGGATGGCCATGCCATAATCTCTTCTCCTCTATTCTTCTCTTGGGATTTTGGGCATGCATGCACAGACTCCTGGTGTGTTTCAAGCTGCCAAGTTTGGGACTTAAACCATGGTCAAACACATGAAAGTCCAGTGCCTTAACTACTACACCACCTGCTGACCTCCAGCGTTAACCTTTTTTTTTTTTTTTTTGGGAGGTTTTTGCTCTCGCCAGAAAGACAGAGAGAGACAGAAAGCGAGAAATCATCCCGTAGGGGAGATGTCCACATCGCAATCCCTTCTCCTCCATTCTCCTCTTGGGATCTTGGGCATGCACGCACACGCATGCCACCAGGTCTGGGACTTGAGCTGCGGTCAACTACATGGGAGTCCAGCGACATAGCCATTACGCTAACTGCTGGTCCCTCATCAACCATTTTTGAAGTGATCAGTGCAGTGGCATTTAGTACAGTCACCATGTTGCACCACCACCTTTAACTAATTCCAAAACATTTCATCACCCTAAAATAAACCCCCTACTCATTAAGCATTCACTCCTCATTCTTCCCCTAACCTCCCACCCCTGACAGCTGCCAGTCCTCTTTCTGTCGTTATGATTCAGCTATTCTGGATATTTCATGCACGAGGGACCATACAGTACATAACCTTTGGTATCTAGTTTCTTTCCCTTAACATGTTTTCAAAGTTTAGCCATGCTGTACGGTATCATTTGTTCACCCATTCATCCACTGATGGACTTCCGTTGTATTCACCTTTTGGCGGTTGGGTTCACAGATTGCAGTTGTGAGCACTCATGTGTATGTGTTCGCATCTCCATTTTCAATTCTTCGGGGTGTTTACCTAGCAATGGGATTGCTGGATCATACCCTGATTTTTTGTGTAAGCTAGGAACCTCTCTGCTGTTTTCCACAGCACCGTGCCATTCACATTCCTGCCAGTGTGTATGAACATCTCATTCTCCGGGGAGGCAATGTTTATCATTCTGCAATCTGGAAAATGCTGCCTCTGGGGATAGTATAGGAAAACTGGAGGAATGCAATAATACCTGGGGGC
>NW_006205575.1:1350157-1368045 GCF_000334495.1 Tupaia belangeri chinensis
CATACCTGGGGGCTAGGTTATCTGGGAATAAGACCTTCCTGTGCCTTCTTGGCCTTCTAGAGAGTCCTGTTTACAAGTCAGGCCATACTAAGTGTCCTTGAGAGGAGAGTGTGGATCACCGTCAGCCCCCACTGTTGATGGGGGCTTCTCACAGGTGCTATCCTAGCCTTCCAGGCAGTTCTGTGGGTGATTCATGAGAGAACCCCAAGGAAGTGGGCAAAGCTTGGGATGTCACCTGCCTGTTCCTCTCTCACATGGGCAGCCCCCTTGAATTTTTATATAGAAGTTTCCAGGATTATTGTTAAGGAAGGTGTGGTTTTATCTTAGCTTCTTTGTCTTGGAAGAGGCCCAGATGGACCACCAGTGATGTTTGTCAAGATGGGCAGAGATGGAGGAAAATATCCAGTGGGGCAAAATGGAAAACTCTTGAGATTATATAAGTGGAGAATAGCATGGAAATCGGTGGACCAGTTTCCCTGGTTAGTGTGGTGGGCTGTGCTCCGCTGGCTGCACCGGGGCGGAGAGAACCCTGGACTTTGGGCTTCATATGTAGGTGCTTCTTCAAAGGCAGAGGTCAGGGAGTGCACTGTGGAGGTGGTGGGCCTGAGGGGAGAAACGTCCTGACCTGACCGACGTAGGGAAACCGTGCGTGGGCGGTCCTGCTTCAGGCCACAAGCCCTCTCTGGATGGTGCATACCTGGAATTCCTGGAGTATCAGGCATGCTGCCACCAGTCCAAGCACCCCAAGAGAAACAGTGGAGGACTCGATGCAGCTTTTCCTAGGGAAACACGCTGTGGGGGAGATTCCAGCTGGGTGTAGCATGTGACTGCTTTAATGTGCTTTGTGCCCCTGTGCATTGACCTGGCCCAGGGAAGTCCACCAGCCATGCAGCTGAGGTGGGGCCAGAGATGGGGCCAATGCTCCAGCGTAGTGAGACTTCATCCCCCTTCCTCGCAGATGGGACAGGATGGTAGGCACTCATTTAACCACCACGTTCTCCCAATGCCTGAAGGGGCCGGAAGTCGGGAAGAGTAGGTGGTTAAATGGGAGTCAATGAGCCACCACAGCTGTCCTGTGCCAAACCACTCACAGGGTATTTCCTTGAAGAACTTTGAATTAGCCAGTGAATCCCGCCTACAGGTACCAGGTGGGCCCAATGGCTTATTTATTAGGTGTTTTTGTTAAGGAGACGATGTGAAGATCCTACACAGGCTTGGGCATTGAGCTTGGCTCCAGCAAGGAAGGAGCTGGAATCCAGCTGGGGTGGAGCTCTGGCCTCGAACAGCCCCCTTGCCTACCCAGTGAACCTTGGATATCATCGTGGGGAATGGTGGTTTGCCAGAATCAGGTAAGAGGAAAGTTGCATTTAAATGTCACTATATTTTAAAGATTTTTTTTGTCCAAATAAATCATTAAAAATCTCCACACAAATGTGTATGTGGTGGTATTTTAAATTTAGGTAATCAATCATTTATTTAACCACTTACCTGTTTACGAATGTTGTTCCAATGAATAAACAGCAAAAGAGATGGAAAAAAGCTGGGTCTACTGCCTGGGTATTGAATCTAGTAAATTCTTCAGATACTGGAAGTCAACCCACCTTTTCCCTTTACTCTGATCTTTTTGTAACTCTTTGTACTGCAGTAAATTAGAAAATACACATAGAACAAAGAATAAGACATTGGCAAATTTCACTTGTAAGAGAGGTATTGGTCACCAGATTTCTCCCACTAAACACAAAGATTCAAGAAGCAATCACCAGAAAACCGCAAAGGACAATTGCATCCAGTGATTATAGGGGTTGGGTACTCTCGGGGAATATCGCCCAGAAATGATCCACATTCTTGCATCAAGAGGATTAAGTGAGTGTACTTTTCCCCCCTAGTTTCTTGCTGTTATATCCCCCCAACTTTTTTGGTAGAAGGGAGAAAATACTAATATTATTGCTTATATTATCTGAAAGTTTTTTATTTCATTGCATTTATTTTGGATATATATGCATTGAGTCATCGG
This sequence comes from Tupaia belangeri chinensis, assembly GCF_000334495.1. Classification (NCBI taxonomy): domain Eukaryota; kingdom Metazoa; phylum Chordata; class Mammalia; order Scandentia; family Tupaiidae; genus Tupaia; species Tupaia belangeri. The sequence continues at coordinate 1,352,172 of NW_006205575.1, forward strand.
AAAAGTCATAATGCATTTTTGCATAGAAAAACAGGAAAATACGACATGACTTTTCCAACAGCCTAATATATAATATATATATGTCTATATTTATTTGTAATGATTAATTCTATGTGTCTACTTCACTGGATTAAGAGGTACCCAGATAGCTGGTAAACATTATTTCTGGTTTATGTGTAAGAGTGTTTCTGGAAGATGTTAGCATTTACATCAATAGATTGACTAAAACAGATCCATCCTTCACCAATGTGGTAGACATCACCCAATCTGTTGAGGGTTTTAATAGAACTAAAAGATGTGGATGAAATAAGTTTGTTCTTTTTTTATGGGTTGGGACATTAATTTTTTCCAGTCCTTGGACACTGAAGCTCCTGGTGTTCTTTTTTTAAATTACTATTTTTATTTAACTTTATTATTATCATTATTATTATTATTATTATTATTTTAATTTGACTAGAGAAAGAGAGAGAGAGAAGGAGAAAGAGTAAGAAAGCAAGTTACCAGGTCTGACATTGGAACTACAGTCAGACATGTGGGAGTCCAGCGTCTTTAACCACCATGCTACATGCTGGCCCTGTTCCTTGTGTTCTTGAGTCTTCAAGAGTTACATGAGGCTCCCTTTCCCCACAACCATTTGTCAGGCTTTCTGACTGAATTATGCCACCGATTTTCCTGATTCTTGAGCTTCTGGACAACTGATTATGGAACCTCTCAGCCTCCATGGTTGTGTGAGTCATTTCCTATAATAAATCCCCCTGTCTGTCTGTCTCTTCCCTTCCCCCCCCATACACACACACACACACCCACACACACACACATATACACATGAGAAGCTTTCAAAAGGTTCATGAGAAAACGGAATTAAAGTATGAGTTTTTATTTCAGCATAAAATTTTTGAAATTCATGTGTAGTTTGTTCATAATTTACATTTTCCATAAACCTTTAGATGACCATAAACACACCCACACATACACAGAGATCCTGTTTGTTCTGTTTCTCAGGAAAGCCTCACCAACACAAGATTATTGTTGTAGTGTTGAATCATTTAAGTGTAAGCGCTTGACATTATGAGTTTTTATTCCTAAATGCTTCAGCATGTATCTTCAAAAATTAATAATGTTCTCTTAAAAAGTTGACAGGAGGGACCAGCAGTTGGTGTAATAGCTATGTTGCTGGACTCCCATGTAGTCGACTGCAGTTCGAGTCCTGGACCCAGAGGCTTAAACTCACACTGGGCGCGTGTACATGCGTGCCCAAGATCCCAAGAGGAAAGGAGAGCAGAGGAGAAGGGATTGTGGTGTGGCCATCCCCCTGGGAGGTGATTTCTCGCTTTCTGTCTCTCTTTCTGGTGAGCTCACATGCCCTATAGCAAAAACCTCTCAAAAAAATAAAAAGAAAAAAAGAAACAGTAAGACCCTACCATTTGATTCAAGAAAAGAAAAAAGTTGACAGGAAAATAATACAACAACTATAACATTCAGGAAATTTAATATCAATACAATATTATTATCTACTATACAGTCTATAGTCTATACTAAAATCAATTTTTTTTTTTTTTTTTTTTTTTTTGGAGGGGTTTTCACTATAGGGCGTGTGTGCTTGCTGGAAAGACAAAGAGAAACAGAGAGACAGAAAGTAAGAAATCACCCTCCAGGGAGGATGACCATGCTGCAATCCCTTCTCCTCCATTCTCCTCTTGGGATCTTGGGCACATGTGCACACACTCCCGGTGAGAGTTTAAGCCACCGGGTCCAGGACTCGAACTGTGGTCAACTACATGGGAGTCCAGTGACATATCCATTATGCCAACTGCTGGTTCCTATACTAAAATCTTTTTTATTTTTTAATTTGCCAGAAAATGGGGTCAGCAGGTAGTGTGGTGGTTAAGGCACTGAACTCCCACATGGCCAACTGTTATTTGAATCCTGGACCTGGTAGCTTGCTTTCTCACTTTCCCTCTCTCTCTAGAGAATGTGCATGCCCTGAAGCAGATGAAAAATAATAATAATGATACATGAAAATTAAATAATTCTTTTTTTGAGAGAGACATTTTTGCTATAGGATTCCTTTTTTCCATAAACTTTTTTGTTGTTGTTGTTTTAGGTTTTTGCCATAGGGTATGTGTGCTTGCCAGAGAGAAACAAGAGAGAGGGAAAGTGAGAAATTAGCCCCCTGGGGGGGGTGGCCATGCCACAATTCCTTTTCCATTCACCTTTTGGGATTTTGGGCATGCCGGGCATGAGTTTTAAGCTGTTGGGTCTGAGACTAGAACCGTGGTCGACTATGTGTAAGTCCAGCAACATAACCATTATGCTATCTGCTGGTCCCAATAAATAATTCTTTAAAATAAAATTGCCAGAAGGCATACGGGTTCACTGGAGAGAGACAGAAGGAAGGTGAGAAAATTCCTTTCGAGATTTTAGGCACACACGTACATGCACCAGACGAGTTTTTCGAGCTGCTGGGTCTAGGTCTCAGATCACGCAGTTGGCCACATCAGATCCAGCTGTTTTAACCACCAGACCACTAGCTGGTTCTCAAATCGTTTTATTGTTTTTTGTTTGTTTGTTTGTTTGTTTTTGCTATAGGGCACATGAGCTCACCAGAGAGCAATAGAAAGAGAGAGGGAGAAAGAGAAAGTGAGAAATCATCCCCAGGGGGGAAGGCCATGCAGCAATCCCTTCTCTGTTCTCATCTCTGGATTTGGGGCATGCATACAAATGTGACCGGCATGATTTTCAAGCTGCTAAATCTAGGATTTGAAACACACAGCTGGCCATGTGGAATCCAGATGCCCTAACCTCCACACCACCTTCTGGCCTTCAACTCATTTACTATTGTTTTTTTTTGTTTGTTTTAGATTTTTTTCCATAGGGCGTGTGCACTTGCTGGAGAGAAACAGAGAGAAACAGTGAGAAGGAAAGTGAGAAATCACCCCCAGGAGGGATGGCCATGCCATAATCCCTTCTCCTCTGATCTCCTCTTGGGATTTTTAGGCATACATACACATGCACCTGGCATGAGTTTCAAGCCACCAGGTATGGGATCCAATCATTTCTTTAAATTCAGTTTTATTTCATTAGTACTGACATACTTCAGTTAGTTGTTCTTTTCATTTCACTGACTAGTCAGTGGTATAATGTCTTGCATTCTAGTCTATTTACGTTATCAGTTAACATAGTCCTCTGTTCCCTGTATGCTTGGAAGCTAGAAGTTAGATCAAAAAGCTTGAGATTATTCAACATTTTCAGCAATAATACTTCAGAAGGAATGCTGTATACTTCACACGTCATCACAGCAGAAGCATCCAGTGGGAGGTTGCCTCACATTTAGGGATGCTAAGTTTGAATGCTAAGGTGGTGGCTACCTGATCTTGCAGAAATATTTTGGCACAATGCAAATCCCTGTCTGTTCCCAGAAAACTTTTTTTTTTTTGAGAGATTTTCACTGTAGGGCGTGTGCGCTCGCCAGACAGACAGAGAGAGACATAGAGACAGAAAGTGAGAAATCACCCCCCAGGGGGGATGGTTTCCCAAAACTTTTTTTTTTTAAATATAATTTCTGCCATAGGACATGTGTGCTTGCCAAAGAGAGGGAAAGCGGAAGTCTTCTCTTGAGAGGAGATAGCTATGCCAAAATCTCCTCTCCTCCATTCTCTTCTTGGGATTTTGGGCATGCATGCACACATGTCTCGGGTGATTTTTAAGCTGTGAGGTCTGGAGCTCGAACCAGGGCTGCCCATGTAAGAGTCTAGCACATTAGCCGCTACGCTATCTGTTGCCTCCCAAACCAGCAAACTTTTAACTAGTGGCTCTAACATCCACTGATGATCCTTGCCTGCCTGGTTTATCGATTTCATGATATCCCTCTATAAAGAAGAGCAAGCATTCACTCACCCACTCTGGGTAAAGTTGTTGCTAACATGACAGGATAAAGGATTATAATCTTACTTTTAATTACCAGTTTTCAGAGTATATTAGTCTGATAAAATCGCCATAACAGAATGCCACAGACTGACTGACTTAAACAGCAGAAATGAACTTTCTCACAGGTCTGGAGGATAGAAGTCCAAGATCAAAGTGATGGAAGGCTGGTTTCTGGTGAAGGCTCTCTTCCTGGCATGCCGTTGGCTGCCTTCTCACTGGATCCTCACAGGCCTTTCCTGTGTACCTGTGTGCACCCTGATTTCTCTTCCTCTTCATATAAAAATTCCAGCTCGTTGGATTAGAGCCCCTCCCTTATGATCTCATTTAACTTCCCCCACCCCCATGTCTCTCTCTGGTGAGAGCATGTGTCCTGTAGCAAATTAAAAATAAATAAATATAATTAATTAATTAATTAATTAATTAACTGCAGTATGAATGTAAATGGGAAGCCCCCTAATTGTGTATTACATTGGTGGTGTAAAAATGAAGAAAAAAAATCATTGTTTCTATGACCCTAATTGGATGTACTTAGTGAAATATTGGGGAAAAAAAATCAAAAGACTTCAAGGTGCCAGACAGTGGCACAGAGGTAAAATGTGGTGTTTTGTGAGGCCAAACCCACATGGGAATGTCCCAGGTTCATGTCTAGAAACCTCCCTGCGTATGCGGACCACATGTGTGCCCATGAATTGGGGGTGGCTGAAGCTGGGGGTAAATGGCAGCAACAAGACCCTGTTGGGACTTCTCAGAAGTAAAGTACTTAAATTCTTTAAAGAAGAGGAAAAAAGGAAAAATCTTTTCATTTACCCAGTAGTTTTATTGTTACTGGTAATACTGAATTGGAATGTTGAAACTTTTTGGGGGGTATACAGATAGTCCCTGACTTACAATGGTTCTACTTATGATTTTCAACTCTTACTATGGTGAAAACAGCATGAATTTAGTAGAACTGTAAGTCAAATTTTGAATTTTGATTTGGCCCAAGTTAGGTGGTATAAAACTTTGCTGCAGTGGTGTGCCATGTTGCACTCCTATTAGCAACATATTTCCTTATGGCTTCATTAAGAGTTTATTTATCTAAAGTCAGCTTTTGGATTCTTATCGAGCTTGTAGGTGAGTGACCATACTGAAGGACAGTCCTAATTTCATTTCTCTGACTATGAATTCTCAAACATCTTTTTAAATGTTTAAAGCCTTTTGCATATTCTTTTATGTGAACTGTTATAATCTTTGCCCATTATTTACTAGATTATAGTCTAATTTAAAAAAATAATAACCCAAATCTTTTTTAATGCAGGCAGTCATTTTTCACTTATATTTACCAGAGCTGTGAAATATAAAATCAAGGGACCAGCAGTTAGCGTAATGGCTATGTCGCTGAACTCCCATGTAGCCGGCCGCGGTTTGAGTCCTGGACCCGGTGGCTTAAACTCACACCAGGCGCGTGTGAGTGTGTGCCCAAGATCCCGAGAGGAGAATGGAGGAGAAGGGATTGCGGTGTGGCCATCCCCCCTGAGGGGTGATTTCTCACTTTCTATCTCTCTGTCTCTCTCTGTCTTTCTGGCAAGCACATACGCCCTACAGCAAAAACCTCTCCATATATATATATATAAAATAAAACCAACATGAAAATATCTTATTACTTTACTTTGCTCTCTTGCCCCTAAACCAACTCTAATAAAAAAAAAAATAAAAATAAAAAGTATTGGTGATTCCTGGGCCAGCAGATGGCCAGAGATTAAAGCAGTTGCATTCTATGTGGCTAACTTTATGATTTAAGTCCCAGACCTGGTGGCTTGAAAATCACACTGGGAACATTTGTGTATGCACAAAATCTTGAGAGAAGAAGAGATGATGACATGTCCATCCCCTTGGGGAGTATTTCTTTCTCTCTCTTTCTCTCTTTCTCTCTCTCTCTGGCAAGTGCATGCACCTCGATGCAAAAACTGAAAAAAAAAGTATTGGTAATTCCTTAAAATTTAACCTTTTTTCAAAAGTCCTGTTAAGTCATCTGGAGAATTTTGACACACAATCATCATATTATTATTTTTCAAAATCTAAGCCAGTCAGCTGGCTTTGTTAGAACATGGTGTTAATGAAACAAAGGTTGCAGTTTTCATGCCCATATGTGCTGTTGGCTCTGTGCTGAGAAAGCTGTTCCCCAGTCAGCAGTGGGGCTGCTCCACTGCCTTACATTCAGGAAGAAGTCTCAAAGAACACCCTATGGGGAATGAGGGACAACTATGTCATCTCTAAACATAGTTCCTCCCAGGAAGTGGTTGTCCCAGTTCCTGGTTTCTGCCTGGGAATTCACTGTGAAGTCAGCAGCCAGTCAAGAAGACACGTGCTCAACAGGAGAGTGTGCAGTCCTGCATGGCCATGTTCTCAAGCTGCCTGCTGCCCCAGTGGAGTGGCACATGGGGCTCGCCAACGCAGTCCAGAAGTAGCCCTAAAATGATGTGCAAAGTTCCTATGTGTTATCTACTGCTGCATAACAAACCACCCAATGAAGGGCTTAAAAGAACTGTGTACACACACACACACACACACACACACACACACACATATATATATATATATTTTTTTTTTTTTTTAAAGAGAGATTTTGCTATAGGGGATGTGTGCTGGCAGGAAAGACAGAGAAAGAAAGTGAGAAATCACCCTCTTTTCCAGGGGTGAGTGACCATGCAGCAATCCCGTCTCCATTCTCTCAGGGTCTTGAGCATGCATGTATGTGTGCCTGGCGTGAGTTTGAGGCCACTGGGTCTGGAACTTGAACTGAGGTTAACTATGTGAGAATCCAGTGATATAACCATTATGCCATCTGCTCACCCCACAATAGACATATTTTAACTCACATTCTTCTGTGGGTCTGAAATTCATGTGCGGCTTAGCTGAATGGTTCTCTCTTGAGGTTGTGGTCAAGACATAGCATAGGGCTGAAGCAATCTAAGGCCCTGGGGCTGGAGGTACTTTCAAGAGAGTCTCCATTAAAGACTAAATACTTGTGTTCCCCCTAAATTCATATGTTGACACTTAATCCCTAAAGAGATGGTGATTGTTAGTGGGGCTTTGGGGAGGTGATTAGGTTATGAGGATAGAGCCTCATAAAGTTAGTGTCTTTATGAAAGAAACTCTAGAGAGCTCCCTCCCTCTTCCAACATGACAGAACACAGCTAACGACTCCACCTATGAACCAGGAAACAGGCCTTCAGCAGACTCAGAGCTGGAGGTTCAATCTTAGAATGGCTAGCTCCCAAAATTGTGAAAATTAAATTTCTGTCCTTTATAAGTTACTCAGTCCTTGATATTTTTGTTATAGCAGCCCAAATGGACTAAGAGAGTCATTCATGGAACTGGTTTTTGGCAGGAGGCCTCAGTTCCTTTCCTTGTTCCAGCTCTTTCTTCAGGACTGCTCGAGGATCTTCATAGCATGATGCCTGGTTTCTCTGAGAGCAAGAGATTTAAGAGAGATCAAGGGGCAAGCTGTTATACTTTTTAGGATCTAGTTTTAAAGCCACATACCATTACTTCTGCTATATTTTACTTGTTTGAAGCAAGTCACTAAGTATGGCCCACACTCCAGGGGAGGGAAATTAACTTTCACTTTTTGAATGTATGTATCAGAAAGAATTTGTGGATATATTTTAGAATCAGCACAGTCCCCCTAGCCTGAGCCATGTCCACCTCTCTGGTAGATCTAAATAAATGGCTTCTCCTCTTACAATTGACTTTCATCACATCTACTTTCAGTGTCATTTGTTCTTATGATAGAGGAACCAATAAAATACAGATTTATAGGCCTCATCAAAAGATTCTGTTTCTGGGGACCAGCAGTTAGCATAATGGCTATGTCGCTGGACTCCCACGTGATTGACCGCGGTTCATGTCCCGGACCCAGTGGCTTAAGACCCATGCCGGGTGCGTGTGTGTGCATGCCCAAGATCCCGAGAGGAGAATGGAGGAGAAGGGATTGTGGTGTGGCCATCCCCCCTGCGGGGTGATTTCTCGCTTTCTGTCTCTCTGTTTTTCTCTGTCTGGCGAGCGCACACGCTCAAAAAAAAAAAAAAAAAAAGATTCTGTTTCTCTTTTTCAGTAGTCTTAAGGTCAGTGGATCTGTACTTAGACAAGTATTCCAGATAAAGTGAACTCTTGTGCTGGCTCAGAGAAACAGTAAGTCTCCCTCCAGCTTTTCTAGCACTGTGCTTCTGAGTCGTGCAACAATCCCATCTCACTCCTCCCCCACCAAGGGCAGGCTGGACCACATCACTATGTCCCTTGGGACACTTGGTATTATACCTGGCAGAGGTTCAGTGCACCATACATCCTTGCTGGGTGAATTCTGCTGCATCGACTCTGATGATGCTTCTTCAAAAGCTGATATTCCCAACATCACTGAAGATGTTATTTTTGCCAAAAAATATTTAACCTGATTTTCATGAAGCCTCTTGACCTAATGAACAACTCATAGAAAATACAGAGGCTGGTTTGTGGTAATCCCAGCTGCTGCGAAGGAGGAGGCTAGCGGCAGAGAGAAAATGACTGCTGATTCAGTGTGTGTCCCTCAGATCATACCACTGCGAGTGCCTCAGCCTGGGAAAGCTAAGCGTGAAATTGTTAATAATACACTTTTGGAAATGAAATCTGACACCCCAAATGTCAACATATATCATACTGTGGATGGCAGCAAACCTGAATTTTTAAAGAGAATTGGTTATGGTGAAAATAATACATTTACGTACACCAAACCTATTACTCTGCCTCATGGAAAAATACAAAGTAAAGCTATTGCAGTCTCTAAAGATTGTAGACAGAGTGGGATTGTCCAGAGGTATTTCAGGTAGACTATAAATCACCAAATACAGCCTCTTCCGAAGACAATGATGAAAATATTCTCAAAGTTTCTTCAAAGCAGGAACTAAAAAATGGATTGATTGGATCAAAACTAAGGAAGAAAAATAAGAACATTGAAAATAGACACAGTTAGAATGTTAACCTTAGAAAGTTTCCAGGTGAAAGAACTGACTCTAAAACCTTGAAGGATCTTGGCTTCTCAGAGAATCCACAGGAAATCCCAGCTTCCCTTGAAGGATCAAGTTCTAGACCATCCACTCACCAGTCCCAGTCTCCTGGTTTTACACACACAACTGGCCAGAAGGGTCTGACAAGCACAGAGATCATGAGAATTCAAAGGGAGACAGACTTTCTTAAGTGTGTCCACTGCCTTGCCCCCCCACCCGTCTGAACCCTTTGCTCGCTTCCATCAAGAATGTGGCTCTCCTGTACCTCCCATATTTGGCTGTCTTCCATCCCTGGAAGGAGCTCAGATGGGCTTATGTCTAGAATGCCTGGTACCCACGAACATGCCCATCTGTGTGGTGCGCAAGGCCCCTCTGGCTCCACAGCTGCAGTTGCGAGCCCACCTCCGCTGGAAGGAGAAGATAATCACTGGGTCTGTGGCGCCGGGAGTCCTGCTCACCTGAGACACTGTGTCACCTGTAAGGGCGTCCTGTCTTCATCCAAAGAGTCTGGAATTCCGGCTGGCTACTCTGTTCGCCCTAAAAGTGGGGCCAACAATCGCCTGACTGCCTGATTCTGTGACTCCTGTGGTATTTATGTGAAGTCCTTGGCAGCACTTAGCTTGAACAGCAGCCTGGCTCTAGTTACTGGGGAACATCACCCTTTCTCTGAGCCCCCGTCTGCTTGGCAATCCTTAAATGTTCTTTGCCCAAATCTGATGCTGGAACTAAGAAGGAGGTCGGCACACAGACTGTTGAATTGTTCTATCCGTCCAGCAAGCTACCTGCCAAAAAGGAACTGGAAATGGCTTCTCGAAAACAGAGCCAGGAGAAAATGAGCGACCACAAACCTCTCCTCACAGCAGTCAGCCCGAAAAGAAGATTCTGGCAAAAACAGTTGGAGCACATCTCTGCTCACCTCAAGTCTTATGCTCAGAATAACCCTGAATTCCGGGCCTTTATTGCAGAACCCAGGATGGGAAAACTTGTCTCTGCCACTGTCCATGAAGATGGGTATGAAGTTAGCATCAAGCTGAATTCTATTCAAGTGTCAAATAAGAACCTTTACCTCAACAAGGCGGTGAATTTCAGCGACCATTTTCTGAGCAGCAGTGGGCTGTACGGCAGCAGGTCCAGCTTGGGGAGTGACTATAGCCAGAGTACCTCAGATACCACTGAAAAAGTCAACAGGACAAGGAATTTCCAGACCAAGAAGTTTCAAGAGAAGACTACATGGGAGTCCAGCGACATAGCCATTATGCCAACTGCTGGTCCTTCCTCTTTTATCACTTTTATTCAACATTTTCCTGTGGTCCTAGCCTGTGCAAAAAGTCAAGAAAAGAGAAAAAAAAAAAAACATGCACTATGGAAAAAAGTAAAACATGATTGTGAGCATAGTAAATTTCAAGGAGTCTACAGAAAAGCTACTTGAAAGTGAAACTAGCTGGGATTGGCAGGTGGCATGGTGGTTAGAGGCACCAGACTCCCACATGGCCAACCGCAGTTCGAGTCCTAGACTTCATAGCTTGTTTTCTCACTTTCCCTCTCTCTCTCTCTTGCTCTATAAAAAAAAATAAAGTTAAATAAAGTAATTCTTTTAAAAAAAAAAAAAGAAAGTGAAACTAGCAAGGACACAGAACACAAAGTCATAACTTACAAAACTCAATTGTACATCTATATATCAGTACAGACACTGGAAAACAAAATAAAAATAAAATTTACAATATCAAAGACTAATTAATGTTTTAGAATAAAGTGTGCGTTTGTGTGTGTGCATGCTTGAAAATTTGCAAATTGAGAAATCCAATTAAAGTATGGGTTTATCTGGGTGCAAGAATTTCTTAAATCCATGCATAGTTTTTCCATATGCATTTTCCAAGAATTTTTGAAGATTATACACACACACACACATCATGTCCTAAAAACTGCAAAATAGTTCTAAAAGAAATTAAACAAGCCCCAAATGCATACAGAGGATCAAAAGAGCTAAGATCATCTTGACAAAGAACAATGTGGAGGACTTGCATGGCTGATTTCAAGACCTACTGTAAATGATAGTAATGTTGGCTTAGGATAGACATACAGATCAGCAGACGAGAACAGAGTTCAGGAATAGACATACATATATACAGCCAAATACAATGTGTGATCCTAAATTAAGTGCCGATGTGGCAAAACAAAATCACAAAAGATATATTTAGAATGTTTGGGAAATTTGGAATGTGGTTGGTTATTAAATAACATTATTTATAGAATGATTGTTAGTCTTCTTAGGCATGATAATGGCATTCAGGTTAGATAGAAGCATCTAACTTCTTGTTCTTAGGAGTTCCATGCAATGCATTTAGAAATGAACTATTGCGATGTCTGCAATTTACTTGTAAATGGCTCAATAACAACAAAAATATGCGCATGAATACATGCTGAGAGATGAAACAAATCTGTCAAATATTTGAACAATTGAAGGAGGTGGAGGATATATAGATTTTCATCTTTTCTGACTTGTCCATATGTTCCTAAACTTTCTAAATAATACTATAAACTGGAGGGAGAAAAGTTGATGTTGAGGTGTTTCAGTTTGCCCTGAAGTCTACAGATTCTTTCTTAGAAAAGGATACTTAGGAAGATGCAGGCTTCGATCCTCTAAGTGCTGGTGTTTGAACAGAATCCCAGGGATAAACAGCAGGATGAGTGCTAGCAGGAAAGTCATGCTGGGATGGAATGTCCTGGTTAGAGCAAGGGCAGTTTACTGACTTTTTTGGGTGGTGGCTGGGACAGGGAGGGTCTCAACATGCTGGTTCAGGACCACCAGGGCTGTGGGCAGTGGTGGGCAGCATCTGGGCCACTTCTTTGCTACCCTTTCTGGGAGAAAGGTAAATGGTTAACTAGTCACCCAGCCCTGCATTCTTCAACTCTGCACAGAGAGCTCCCTGGCGAAATTCTGCCAGCCAAGCTAAAAGTCTCTCAGCAAAGGCATGGGACAAGCAAGGCCCAGGTGACCCTCTTTGCTAAACAGTGAAAATAATCAGTTCACATAGGCACTTTATAAAAGGCTGTGCATACATATGCAAAAATGTCTCTGGCAGACCTCCAACTCCCTGCCTTTTTTTTTTTTTTAAATGGCCAGGTCACAGTTCCCTCTCCTCCATTCTCCTCTTGGGATTTTGGGCATGCACACCCACCCAGCATGTTTTTCAAGTCACTGGGTCTAGGATTTGAACAATGTGGTTGGCCATGTGGAATCCAGCTGCCTTACTCTCCACATTACCAGCTATCCCAAACTCCCTGCTATTCTGAGATACTGCCCAGAGCCTCAGACAGGGGAGGTCTTGGAGGTAATGAGGAAAGGGTATGGAGTGTGGAAATGCTTCCTTAGGAATGTGCATCTTTGGTCAGCAGACTCTGGGACCAGTAAATGGGAGGGCAATAGAATCTATGGACGAGGAGAGAAAGAAAACAGTGAGGTCCACTCCTTGATGGGTAGGGGACCTGAGTCAGAGGAACATGTGACAGATGATGTGTGATGTTAAAGAAACATCCCAGGAGTTAAGGACTGCAAAAAGGTACAGGGCACAATTCTGTCAAGAAGTTTGACTCAATCTGTGACAGCTGGGAAGAGGCCTCAAGTAGTGGAACGGAGGAGAGGGCTTTGCTTGTTAGTGTCTGGAGGCCCAAGTGCGTATGAAGAGGCAAGGATGGGGTGACAGGAAGTTAAAAGGTCAAGGAAGGATGGGATGAGATCCTAACCCAGGCAGTAGGCAACTAAGCAAGAAAAGACTTCCCTGAGGTGTGAGGGAAGGAAGAGGAGGGGCAAAGACTTGGAGGTGTTTTGAGATCCCAGAGGACTCCAGTGCCACACAGCTGGCTTCTCTACAATTGCTTATGCATCTTCAAAAATGAGAACAGAAACCACAAATCTCATTTTATGTATGAATACATAGTTAGACTGACTTTTAATTTCAGTTCATTCAGAGAGAGAGAGAGTCAGAGTGAGACAAAAGAAATAAAGAAATGGGCATGTGTATGGATAGTGGGGTTTTTTTGTTTTTTTTTGGTTAAAAAACCAGCCACTCCGTTTATTTGCTGACCAGATTACAAAAATAATTATAGTGACTGCCTTTAGTTCATCCTTCTAATAAGTCTGTTGATCTGGTCTTCCCTGTTGTCAGCATCTCCACCTTTTACAAAATGGTTGGTCTTTTTCTTCATTATACCTTGTAAAGAAAGTAATTTGAAGGGCCACAGGAAGTTATTTGCTTCTTTGAAGTGTTTTCCAACAGTATAGATTTTATGAATCAGATCCTCCATGTAGATGATGCAAAATTTACCAAGAGATCAAGCAATCAAAGAGTTATCTGTCAAAACAATTTGCTTCTTATTGATTTTGCCATAACCACGCTTGTAATTAGTTCATTTACTGACTTTGGGTTCGGGTACCCCCATGCAATTGTGGCTCCACAATTCTCAGCATGTTAACTGAGGCCTTGTTGAGCTTAACAAAGGTGCCATTGAAGATCTGGCCAAGATGAAGAAGCTGCAACACCTTTCAAACCTTTGGGCTCACTCCACTGATACCTCTGATCCTGAAGACAAACGCCAGTTTGGGTTCTGCAGGTACATAGAAGTTGCCAGCTTTTCCTGCCATCCTGGCCAGGCGAATCTCAGTTTGTACATCTGTCTATATTCCTTAAGATAGTGCTCAGATTTTTCGTAGATAAGCTTCCTCCTTGCCTTTTGAAGCATCTTTTGAGCAAACGTTTTTCTCAGGCGCTTGATCTTCAGCTCCACACAATTCCTTCACTTTTTCTTAAGGGTTTCTGGCATGGCAGGCACCCTTTTCTTGGTGGCTTCCACCATAGCAGGAGCCTTTTTCTTGGTTTCTACCGCAGCAGGAACTTTCTTTTTCTTGTTTTGAATGCCCTCCATGGTCTCAACTGGAAAAGAGGATTGGATAGTCTTGAGATGATGAGCAAAGTGAAGCTATGGAATGATCAAAAGACATGAGGAGGGGCCAACAGGTGGTGTGGTGGTGGTTAAGGCAAGCTAAGTCAATACATTTTGGTCTATACATCTGCTTTAAAAATATGTTTCTCATTTGACTTGGATATTTTCTTGAGAAGAGACCAGCAAAACAGGTGGAGCAAGGTTTGTTTTATAAACATTTAATGACCTCATATGTGCAAGACTTCATATTAGTGTCCATACAGATATTAAAAATGATTAAGAGGAGAGAGAGGCTCTATCCCTGTGGCAGAATGGCTAGTGACACACAAAGGCTGTGAAGCAGTTTGTGGCAGTGAGTCTGTGCCGAGGAGGTGTGGCCAACACACTCTAAACCATATATCCAAGCTACATAGGTTTGAGGTTCACAGGTAGCAATTACCCAGAAGAAGGTGCTTTTAAATAGACTCTAGATTATGGTTTTTCTTGAGTGAAGATGATGCTGACTTAAGGCTACAGAGGTCAGTGAAACTCTTGCCACTCCTGTGGTCATTTGCTACTAGCAAGTCCCTGTAGTGGCTGCCGTAGTTAACACTTAATAGCTTCGTTATCAACCCCTAGTCTGAAATCTGAAATGCTCCCAAATTGGAAACTTTTAAGCACCAAAATGAAGCCACAAGTGGAAAATTCCACACCATACTTCACGTAAGCAGTTACAGTCAAACGCTGCAATACAAAAATATTGCCTAAAATTACCTTCAGGATATGTGGAAAAGGTATATATCAAACATAAATGAATTTCGTGTTTAGACTGGGTCCCATCCCCAGGATATCTCATGTTATATATATGTAAGTATTCCAAAATTAAAAAAAAAAATCCAGAATCCAAAATATTTCTAGTCCCAAGCATTTTGGATAAGGAATCCTCACCCACATTTGGAGCTATAATAGAGCTTCCTTGGAGAAGTCCACAAATGAGGGACATAATATTGCCTTCTGAGAGTTAAACCTAAAACAAAATCAACACAATGAATGAAATAGAAATAAGTGCATTTACTGTACGGAGACAATGGTTCTTAGGTATGACAGTGCGCACATGTGCATTCCCAGGGATGTGTGGCTTCTCAGGCCACACACTTTGCTGGATATCCTGCCCTTTACCCTCTAGCTACCAAAATGTTGCCAGCTTTCTAGGCTCTGTTCAAGTGCTACCTCTCCATGGACCCTTCTTTCCTGATCCCCTCAGTCAAATCAATAACTCTTTTCTCTACGCTCTAAAAGTAGCATGTTTAATTTTGTCATAGTTCGTATTTTAGTCTATCTTGGAGCAAGCACAGTTGTAGCTCCATGCGAATCCTCTCTACTACAATGGAAACTCATTGACTGTAGGAATCAGGTCTTACTCAACACTCTATGACTATCATTGGTGTTATGGTTTGGATAATGGTTTGTTCCCCAATGCTCACTTTTTAAATTTGATTGTTCCCTAAAAATGATAAATTGGTGCTTGATTATATTATAATAATGTTAAATGAAAAATTAATTTCTTTGTGGTGGTCCCGGGATCGAGTCTTTGGGTGTGATAAAGTCCTTAGGGCAGGGCTCCCATGATTGAGTTCTAATGTACGGAAAGAGAGGAAATGAGGCATGCAGAGGACGCGTGGACATAGATCATGCTCTGCTCAGCTAAAAGTTCTGCCTTCTGCCATTTTGTCATGTCTTTGGATTTCCCAGTCACCAGAATTGTGAGTTTTGTAAATGAACCTTTATTTTCTTCATAAATTACCCAGTCTCAGGTATTTCTGTTAGTAATGCAATAATAAACTAGGACAATGTGTGGTCAATAAATGTTATTAAATGAAAAACTGAGTGAATGAAGGAGAGTTAACCCATTCACTATGCACTGGGGCCTGGAGGCCAATTCCAGGAGGGCACATTACTAGAAAGAATGCACTCTTTGCAACAGCTACTCACATCACTACGAGATT
>NW_006205575.1:1368491-1384439 GCF_000334495.1 Tupaia belangeri chinensis
TTACTAAAAAGAAGGCTCTCTTCCCACCAGCCACTCACATCACTCAGAGATTTCAATGGATAGTGGCCAGTTCTTATCTACTTTCTCCAGAAAAAGTCTGTCTTAGATTAGGGTGCGTAGAAACTTCCTTAGACCAGGGGCAGGGGAAATCCTTGTGCATGTGATATATTGAGGAAGTGCTCTCAGTAGAAAAGGGTGAGGAAAGGAGAAGAGCAAGGAGAAAATGCCAAGCAAGGATGTGGATTCGAGATTTCAATGGATAGTGGCCAGTTCTTATCTACTTTCTCCAGAAAAAGTCTGTCTTAGATTAGGGTGCGTAGAAACTTCCTTAGACCAGGGGCAGGGGAAATCCTTGTGCATGTGATATATTGAGGAAGTGCTCTCAGTAGAAAAGGGTGAGGAAAGGAGAAGAGCAAGGAGAAAATGCCAAGCAAGGATGTGGATTCAGCTGAGACCAGCTTCAGCCTGATCCTACCCAGCATGAATTGTGCCACTGAGTAGGTTCTCTCTGAAGCAAGGAGGCTGGATTTTTGTATCTCCATGTCAGCTTGACACTGACTGGAGCTCCTTTCAGGGTGAGCATGACCTCCTGGGAAAGAAGGTTTTCATTGGCCAAGGGAAATCCTCCAGATTAGAAAGAGTTGTGAGCCTTTAACAGCCGATGTTCACAGTAGCTAGAACACTTGGTAAAAGAAATCTGGGCCTGGCCAATGGCACCTACTACTAGTCCATCTAGAGGTTATCTCCGATGGTTTCCAGTAGCTTTCCCTTCTCCTGGTCTTTTTCCTCTTTCCTTTGCCTCTTCTCTGCCAGCTCTCTAGGGTCCAGATTCCAAGCAGTTGACTGGTACTACCCAAAGGGCCACTAGGACTCATACAGCTGGTAGTTCCTCAAGGTCTACACAGAGGCATGCCCACAGAGAAACAAGCACCTCTTGCTCCCTTTTCTGTGTAACCTTCAAGTGTCATTCATTTGACTGGAATTCCTTCACACTGGTGGCAAGGTGGAGAGGGGGTGGAGGGAAGAGAGGTAACCACAATCTCTTACTGCCACCCATGAAAGCATACTCTCTTAGAATGAGAAATCATCAGTCCTTTAACCTCATGTTTCTACTTAAGATTCAATCTCTCGACATAATAATCACATCAGGATAAAATCTAAATGTCAATGAGAAGGGAAAGAAGAACACTGAGGAACGTTTATCACTTGTAATAATAGCCCTGTTAGAAATAATTCAAATGTCCATCTGCAACAAAATGGACTAATAGTTTGCTGTAAATTCATATGGTGAAATATTATACAGTATAGGAAAGAGAATAAACAAAATAACACTCTCTGTACAAAGTGGATGAATTTCATAAGCTTAATGGTGAATGAAATCAACCCAGTACATATGGAGTGATCCCACTTATATAAAGCTTAAAAGAGGACAAAACTAATATATAGTATTAGAACTAAAGAAAGTGGTTTTCTTTGGTGGGAGGGATTAGTAGGTAAAAGAGGATTTCAGAGGTTCTGTCATTTGGTAGCATTCTGTGTTTTGATCTGGGTGCTTGTTACTTAGGTGTGTTAAATTTGTGAAAATGATTCCACTGTCTATTTAAAATATGTATGCTTTCCTCTGTGTAAATTATATATCAATAAAAGGTTGCAACCTTTAAAAAAAGATTCAATCTCTCTTTAAAAAAAAAGAAAAAAGAAAGAAAGAAGAAGGAAAGAAAGAAAGAAAGAAAGAAAGAAAGAAAGAAAGAAAGAAAGAAAGAAAGGAAAGAAAGGAGGAAAGAAAGAAAAAAAGGAGGAAAGAAAGGACCAGCAGACAGGGTGGTGGTTATGTGGCTGGACTCCCAAGAGATTGACTGCAGTCCGAGTCTTGGACCTGGTGGCTTGAAACTCACACCGAGTATGTGTGTGCATGTGTGCTCAAAATCCCAGGAGGAGAATGGAAGAGAGGGGATTGTGGCATGACCACGCCCCTGGGGGGGTAATTTATCACTTTCTGTCTCTCTATTTGTCCAGTGAGTGCACACACCCTATGGCAAAAATGTCTCTTAAAAAAAAAAAAGATTTAATCTAAGCTACTACAACAGAGACTCAGAATGGTCATTTTGTGAAAGAGGTGTTTCTTTTTTGCTCCCAAACAGTCTGGAAGTAGGCAGCTCAGCTAAGGGATGAAATGGTGGTTCTGCTTGTCTCCAGGTGTTCCTGTGGAGTCCAGGGACCAGAAAACAGAGACCAGAGCTATATACACTGCAGCTTCACCATCCTCGCCATGCAACTTCCATTGCCCTGTCTTTGACAGCTACTGTAGCTCTCAGTGTCATATTTTCCCTGCAGCCTTGTGGGGGTTGGGGAAAAAGAGCCAGAGAGACTCCATTTCTTTTCATTTATTCTTTACTTCTTTCTTTCCTTTCATTGTGGTAAAATATGCACAACATAAAACTCACCATTTTAGCCATTTTTCAGTGGACATTTCAGCAATGGCATTAACTGCATTCACATCATTGTGCCACCATTACCAGCATCCATCTCCAGAACCGTGTCCATGTGTTTTATGGGAATGACCCAGAAGCAGCACACATCACTTCCACGCTTATCCTGTTTGCCAGAAGTTAGTCATATGGCCATACTTTGCTGGAACAGAGATTGAGATTCAATTCTTCTTCTTTTTTTTTTTTTTGGAGAGGTTTTTGCTATAGGGCACGTGTGCTCGCCAGGAAGACAGAGAGAGCGAGCAAGAAAGCAAGAAATCACCCCCCGGGGAATGGCCACGCCACAATCCCTTCTCCATTCTCCTCTTAGAATCTTGGGCACACATGCACATGTGCCTGGCGTGAGTTTTAAGCCACTGAGTCTGGGACTCGAACCGTGGTCGGCTACATGGGAGTTAAGCAACATAGCCATTATGCTAACTGCTGGTCCCGAGATTCAGTTATTCTTTATCCAGAAATTATGTGCCCAACTAAAACTCTAAATTTCCTGCTACGGGGAAAATGTGAGCCTTTCTACCCCCTCAACACCCCTATCCTCAAAATCCACTGTTCTTGTGCCCATTTGCAGTGTCTTGTATTTGTCTATGGCCTCTATGGCCTCTCTGCATCTGCCAACGTCAACGCTGGCTAACTGGGGTTCTAGGTGTCTAGAAGATACAATGCACAGACATTTAAATTGCTGATGGGGCCATGAGTGACAAGTTAGCATGTGCTAACACATTCCTCAAAGGTTGAGTTTAAAAGTTGAACTCTAGATGGACTGAAAGGCCCTTGTACAAGGTGCAATTAGCCCAGCCCAGATTTCTGTTACCAAACCAGGAACTTGTATTCAAGCTAACTGTAAATGTTGGCGACTAAGGGCTCCTAGCACTTCTCAGTCCCTAAAATTGCCCCTGACTAATGGAGACCTTCTCTCTCAGGAGGTTCTATGCACCCCCAAAGCAGCCCCTAGCCATTTCAAGCTGACATAGAGTTCATTTTTTGTAAATAAAAATCATTTTCTTTACTGTACTTGAAACTCCTACACATACAAAAGGATATTTTTGTTAATCATTTGGTATAAAAAAATTATTGTTAAGATATTGGCTTTTTCAGGACCAGCAGATGGTGTAATGGCTATGTCAGTGGACTCCCATGTAGTCGACTAAGGTTCAAGTCCTGGACCCAGTGGCTTAAACTCATGCCGGGCATGTGTGCATGCGTGCCCAAGATCCCACGAAGAGAATGGAAGAGAAGGGATTACGGCATGGTCATACCCCCTGGGGTGTGATTTCTCGCTTTCTGTCTCTCTATCTCTGTGTGTCTTTCTGGCAAGCGCACGTACCCTATAGCAAAAACCTCTCAAAAAAAAAAAAAAAGATATTGCCCTTTCCTTAATATGTCTTTTATGTATATATGGAGTTCTGTTCCTAGCTTGGTGTGGGTTGTCAACTGCACTTAGCAGGTCTTTCTGCTCCTGCTGCTACAGATGTTGTTCTGAAGAGAGATCAAGTTACAGGTTTTATCACTTCATTAAAGCCAGTTGGTCCTGATATTGTGTATATATATATATATCCCAAATTTAGTAGCTTAACACAACCACAATAATTAAATTATCTCTCAAACTATGGATTTATGGGTCCAAAATTTAAAAAGGACTTGACTCTACTTCCAGCTCAAGGTCTACTGTGGTTTGAGTGTGTCCCCTTAACATCACATGTTGAAATTTGGTTGCTATTGTGATGGTATTAATAGGGTGGAAACTTAATGTGACTATGGAATTAAGAGGTGGGCTTTTGGCAGGTAATTAGGACTAAATAAGGCCATCGGGGTGGGGCCCCCATGTTTCGATATTGCTAGCTTTCTAAAAAAGTGAGAGGGACCAGCTGATGGCATAATTGTTACATCTCTGGACTTCCATGTTGTCGACTGCAGTTCATGTCCAGGACTCAGATGCTTAAAACTCATGCCAGGTGCATGTATGTGCATCCCAAAATCCTGAGAGGGGAATAGAGAAGAAGGGATTATGGCATGGCCATCCCCTCCGGAACTGATTTCTTGTTTTCTGTCTCTCTGGTGAGTACACATGCCTTATAGGAAAAATCTCTCTCTTAAAAAAGAGAGAGAGCAAGAGAGATCACAGCAGACATAAGCTCTTGACCTCTGGCCATAAAATGCTTTGCAATGCCTTGTGACTGTGCAGAGTCTCCACCAACAAAAAAGCCCTAACCAGATATGGCCCCTTAATCTTGGATCTCCAGAACCATGAGCTGATTAAACTTTTATTTTTCATAAATTACCCAGTCTGTGTTATTCAGTTATAGCAACAGAAAAACAAACTAACATAAAGTCTCTAATACAACTGTCATCAGATGCTGGCTGAAGCTAGAAGAGAAGGGGGCTGAAGCAGCCAGGACCTGGCCAGGCTTCTCTCTCAGCATGGAGTCTCAGAACCTCTCAGTGTGGTTTCTCCATAATGGACACTTTGGGCTTCCTCACAGCATGGCCATCCCTAGGAATTCAGACAGCTTACATGAGAGGTGACGAAATGCTTCCAAAATGAGTGTTCCAGTGAACAGCGTGGAAGCTGTGTTTTATGACTTAGCCTCGGAGTCCTGTAATGTTGCTTCCACCACATCTTAGACAGTCACAAAAGCCTACCAGTTTCAAGGGCAGGGGACACAGATCCCTCTTCTTAATGACAGCAGTGTCAAAGTAACCAAGTCTGAAAAGAACGTGAGATGGAAAAACATTGACTCAGCCGGCTTTGAAAAAACAATCTGCTCGCAGCAGCTTTGGCTGAAAAAGAGCCCTATGTACTCTGGAAAGTGTAAGGTGGCAATCGGTAAGGGTCACTCTCGGGTTCTCCAGCTTGAAATTTCTAATTGTGTTGGATTAATTTCTTTTTAATACAGAAAATCAGAAGTATTGACCTGGAGAGAACTAGCTTTCTGCAGAGGAGTCTTTGCTGTAATCGTCTCCTTGGCAAGGAAAGCAGCATGGCGGCAACAGCAAACAGAAGCCTCGGGAGAGTCTCTGCAAGGTTCTGAAATTGACGGTGGTGGTTTTTAAGGAAGAAGCCACTGAAAACCAATTTTCCTATAATGTAATCATGCTCGTCAGACTCATTTGGTCTCAAGGAGGTCAATGAGGGCAGTTCTAGATAAAAGGGGTTTATCGTAAGGTGTGCGTGTGGAAACCATAAAGGATGGGCGATACTGCAGCTCAGGGCTGGGCAAAGACTGATCTGAGGGATTTATTCTGTCAGCTGCCTGAACATTCTTCTGGGAGCAGGTCTCTGCTTTTCCCTCAACAAAGATAGGCCTTTTCTTTTTCTTCTTCTTTTTTTTTTTCTTGGAGAGGTTTTTCGCTATAGGGCGCGTGTGCTCACCAGACAGAAAGAGAGAGACATAGAGACAGAAAGCGAGAAATCACACCCCAGGGGGGATGGCCACACCGCAATCCCTTCTCCTCCATTCTCCTCTAGGGATCTTGAGCACGCACGCACACGCACCTGGCGTGAGTTTTTTTTTTTTTTTTTTAATTTATTTATTTATTTCCATTTGTTATTGTTAGTTTCTTTTTTATTTGACGAGAGAGAGAGAGAGAAAGGGAAAGTGAGAAAGCAAGCCACCAGGTCTGGGACTTGAACCATGGTTGGCCATGTGGGAATCCAGCGCCCTTATCCACCACACTGCCTGCTGGTCCCAACCCAGCGTGAGTTTCAAGCCACCGGGTCTGGGACGTGAACCGTGGTTGACTACTTGGGAGTCCAGCGACATAGCCATTATGCTAGTTAGCATAACTGCTGGTTCCTGGTCTTTTCTTCTTTTGGCGATCAACTTACTGTCTTTTTATTATTATTAATTAATTAATTAATTTATTTATTTGTTGTGATATTCAAGCTACCTGGTCCAGGACTCAATCTACGGTCAGCCATGTGGGAATTCAGTGCTTTAGCCACCACGCCATCTGCTGTCCTCCAACCAATGACTTTTACTTAAAGCTTCTGCTCTTTAGTTTTGCTACTATATGACCAATATGGCAGCTCCTTACCTCTCTTTTTCCTTGTTTTACACCATGGCACTTCTATTTTAGCCAAAAGCCTTAATCTGTTAGTTTCTCTGTTTCTCTTTTTTAAAAATCTTCTTCTTTAAATTATTTATTTTACTTACTTATTATTATTGTAAGTTTTCTGTATGGCACATGTGCTCTCCAGAGAGAAATAAAAAGTGAGAAAGCAAGCCACCAGATCTGGGACTCAAACTACAGTCAGCCTTGTGGGAGTCCAGTGCCTTAACCACCATGCCACCTGCTGCCCCCAGTTTCCCTGTTTCTAACTAGAAATCTGAATATCCATGCTGTATCTGTTTTTTTTTTTTCTTTATTCACAGTAGAGTGCATGTGTGTGAGAGACAGAGAGGGAGACAGGGACAGAAAACATACCATGTGGGGTCTGGTCATGCCACGGTACCCTTCCTCCACTCCTCTGGTCCATTGGATCTTGAGCACTCATATATGTGCCCGGAGTATTTCAGGGCAAGTGGGCCAGGGATTCAAACCATGGTCTCTCTGTAGGATCCAGCTTCTCTTGAGTGGCACATTACCACTGTGTTGTGGAGCTAGACTCTACTGTATTTTTAAACCTGGTTACACTGCAAGGGTCACCCTCTTATCCTGATTGGCTCAGGACTTTTCCGGTTTTCATAACAAAATTATTGCATCCTAGGACACTCAGTCCTTGGCAAACATACTCATCCACCGCCTGCCCTTGTACCAGATGCTCACCCCAGGCCTGTCAGTCAGGAGAAGGTGAGCCCAGTCTCCTGGCGCCCAGCAAGGCCTCTGTCCTTCAGCAGGGATGGGCAGCTTCTCTGAGGGGAGAATCTGAGTTGGGCCGGCAATGATCAACTGCTCTAGTTAAAGCCATACTTACAGGGATTACTCATTAGCGGGGGAGGAATGCAGGTATTACAGACACACGTGCCGCAGTTTGATGTAATAGGAAGCGCAGTGAACTAGGAGTCAGTTGCCAGGTTTCTGCACTGAGCGGCAGTAAAATCCCAGAGCCATACATCTCATCTTTCTGAGCCTCTGTTTCTCCATTTGTAAAATAAAACGATTGGGGACCAGCATTTAGCATAGTGACTATGTCGCTGGACTCCAACATAGTCGACCACGGTTCGCATCCCGGGTCCATTGACTTTAAACTCACACTGGGCATGAGTACGTGCGTGCCCAAGATCCCGAGAGGAGAATGGAGGAGAAGGGATTGTGGCGTGGCCATCCCCCCTAGGGGGTAATTATCGCTTTCAGTCTCTCTGTCTCTGTCTGGTGAGTGCACACACCCTATGGCAAAAACCTCTCAAAAATAAAATAAAATAAAAGGATTAGACTAGAGCTTACTTCCTTTTAAACTTTTCTTCTGGAAGACACAGTCTGCTATTATCATTATTAAATTCTTCCCTCTCCCCCTTTTCTCTCCCTTTTTCCTCCCTTCCCCTCCTTTCTTCTGTCTCTATACTCAGCACTAATTCCTTTCTCCCTGGTTGGCAATTAGATCAATGTTACAGATTTGGTTTTTTTGGGAGGAGAGGTTTTTGCTATGGAGCACATGTACTCACCAGAGAGACAGAAAGAGAGAAATTACTCCCCAGGGTGATGGCCAAGCCACAGTTTCTTCTCTTCCATTCTCCTCTCGGGATCTTGGGCACACATGTACACACACCTGGTGTGAGTTTTAAGCCACAGACTTGAACTGCAACTGACTGTGTAGGAGTCCAGTGATGTAATCATTACTCTCTCTGCTGGTCCCAATGTGATAGATTTTTATCCTGGAATATACATGTGGCTTTATAGGATATGAGTATCATTTTGTGCATGTATTTTTAAGTTAAATACACTATACTATGCATTCCTTCCATTCCTAAAATTTTTACTGTGCACCATTTAGAAAATATCTTGGGGCTGGTAGGTGGCATGGTGGTTAAGAGCACTGGACTCCCACATGGCCAACCACGGTTCAGGTCCTGGAACTGGCGGCTTGCTTTCTCACTTTCTCTCTCTCTCTCTTCTCTCTCTCATCAAATAAATAAATAAAAGTAATCCTAAAAAATATCTCCATGGTGCTGGCCACTCGTCTTTAAGACTTCTTTCATAATGGCATTTCATGAGTATTGTTAACCAGGGTTCCTGCTCTGTTAATTAGGGTTCCTGCTAGCTTGAATCAAATTATTGGTGGAAGGGCCAGACTGTGGTACTGCAGTAGGACATGACTCTTCACAAGGCTGACCCGCATAGGAGGGTTCTGGGTTCCTGCCCAGAGACCTCAAGTATGCCAAGCTTGCGTGTGTCTGTGATCCAGGGCTGGCTGAAGCTGCGGGTGGATCACAGCATCAAAACTTTTTCAGAGGTCCTGTCTCTGTCCCCCTTTCTCTCCATCTCTCTCTTGTTTTAGAATAAATGAATTTTTAAAAAAATAAGTTACTGGTAGACTTTCTAGAGCTACTGAGAGGTCATGAAAGGATTATTTCATGTTGTACGTTGGTCCGCACGAGGGAATCAAATGGATTGATATGTAGAGGATGTTAAAGAGGAATAAATAGAAAAAGTGGGTGCCCAGGGCAGTCTGGAATGCATCTTAGTGCCTCGGACCCTCTGAACTAGGAAACCTTTCAAAAGCCTACTAGGTCTGTCACCTGTGTGCTCCTCCTGGAGGAACTTACCTCTTTCATGAAGCTGGAAGATAAGATATTCTTGGAGGGGAGGCAGGAAGAGGGCCCTGGATCTTGTTCATATTTCGTCCAAAATCACCAGAAAAGTATGGTGGCCGTTTAAGACCTTAGTCAGAGATTGACCTCATATCTAGATCTCTACGAGGTCTTTTCTCTCCCCCAGGCGGCCAGTATATGTGGCCCAGAGATGGTGCAGGAGACGTGGCCTGCGTCCTGCCTAGAGAGCTCTGTGGCTGTTCACAGAGCTGCAAGGCGCAGCTCTCCTGATGGCATCGAGGCTAACAGAGCCATGTGGAGCCTGGGAACAGAGCTGCAGGTAGGCAGCAGCTGTGGGACCAGCACCTCATGTTACTACCCGCCTCCACCTGGGAGAATGGATTCCATCTGGGCACCAGTGATTCATGCTGCGTGGCCTCTGCCTTCCCTCCCATGCCAGGCTGCAGACAGGCACTTGCAGGCTGAGAAGAACAAGGCTCCCTGGAGAAGAAACAGGCCACGCTCAAATAGGCTTTTCTTTTCTCTCCCCTGTTTTGGCTCAACAGGGTCTTTATCTTCATTCAGGCCTCTCAGGAGCTCTCGTGAGATCTCTCAGAGCTTGCTGGTGAGATCTGAGAAGTCAGGGTAGGGTAGAGTGGGTTGAGGGCGCTTTTTGTTTCCCAGAGTGACAGGCTTCCTCATCTAAACCATACAAAGGCACATCTTGAGTCTGAGGCTGTAACTATTTCTGTTCCTTTGAAGATGCAAAAGGAACAAAAACAAGAATAAAATACAGAGACCAAAAATAGCAAACGAGAACACTCAGCAGGGGCCAGCCCTGCAGCGCAAGTGTTAAGTGCTGTACAAAGAAAGCTGGATCCGTCATACCAACCAGGATTCAAGGCCCAGCCCTGGCACACTCCAGAGGCTGGGGTAGGTACAGAGGATCCTGGTGGGATGGAGAATTGGAGGGAAAAGTATTGTGGTGTGACCAAGCCTCATAGAAAGGGAGGCCTCCTCTCCTCTCCTTCCTTCCCCTCCTCTCCTCTCCTTTCTTTCTCTTTTTTTCCTCCCCTCCCTTCCCCTTCTCTCTCTCTCTCTCTCTCTCTCTCTCTCAGTTGCATGCACTGTCCTCTGGCATATAAAAACAGAACACACAGCAAAGTCCCCACAGTTTTCCAGCTTCGTCCTCTACATCTTGGCTGACTCAGCGCTTAGATGTGTGTGTTGGGCTCTGTGTTTTATGAGCTTCCCAGAGGAAGGGAGGAACGCAGCTTCGGGATTATGCACACACCTTACCAAAATGTCTTCTTTCGCAATGAGAGGACTGAAGCTGACTCTAAGAATCAGAGAGGTTCGCTTTTGTCCTCAGGCCCAGGAGCAGCTAACGCCCAGGCAATGCCTCATAAGGAGGCCTGTGGGGCCTGGGAGGTAGGGCTTGGATGCTGCAGCCTTGTGGACCCTGCTCCCCAACTACCCAAAGAGAAAGTTTCAGGAAACGTCACAGGATAAAATAACTACAGCTGATAGTCCTTGAGCTTAGTATGCAAAATGTCCGCTGTATCATCTCATGTGGCCTTCATAATCTCAGGAGGTAGGTGCTATTATTCATCAATGAGGAAACCAAGGCTCAGAGGCTAAGCCACTGACCCAGTTACACAGCTAGTAATTGGCAAAGCCAGAATTTGTCTCTTGAGCCTGTGCCCTTAGCCACTGCACGTGTGCAAGCCCTCTCAGACCCCCCCCCACACACACACACATACAAAACAATGTGCACAGGCTTTCTTTCGTTTATACTAGGGGGCTTCAGGAAGTTCGTGGAGAAATTGAATTAAAGTACAAGTTTATTTTTGGTGCAAAGACATCTGGAAGTTCACAGTGTTTTCTTTCTTCATAATATGCATTTTCCATGAACTTTATGACATCCCCTCCTACAGTGTAGGCAGTTTTACAATATCCACACCACAGTCCTTAGGAATGGAAATCATATTACACTACCTATCTTATCCCTCCCCCTACTTTTGATTTAAAGGACAAAAAACGAAAACTGAGGACTCGTCTTAGAGAGGTAATTATCAGACTTGAGTGAGCATCAGAGTTTCCTAGAGGACTGGTAAAAACCCAGGTCTCTGGGCCCCACCAGCTCCTGGACTTGCTGTGCAGTAGGCCTGGGGTGACCCCAGATGTGTATTTCTAGCCAGTTCCCAGGTGAGACGATTCTGTTAGTCCCAGGACCCCACTTGGAGAACCACGATATCAGAGCAAATTGGACACACTAAGGGCCATCAGACCCACTGCAGTGCAGGCACTTCCACTTTCTCGGCAGTGTCGACAAAGCCTAGGCACACGTCCAGTAGGAACTTTCGTACCAGAGTCTTGGCTCCTACAGATAGGACCAGAATGTGAGGGGCAGTATTCTGAAAATCCCTCCTCCTAAAAAGACTCCCGGCCCCATCCCTCAGGACCTGTAAGTATATGAGGCGATCATTCCAGTGATGATGTGTTATACGGCACTTAACTACTTGGCTACTACTTTAGCTAAGTAGTCCTAAACTAATCATATGCGTCCTTGATATCAGAGAACTTTCTAGAGCCATCATGGCAGAAGTAAGGCCAAAGGGAGAGTGAGAAAGATGTGAAGCTTGAGGAGTACTGAAAGTGCTGTTGCTGTTTTGAAGGTGGAGAGGACCACGTGGGAAGGAATGTGGATGGCTGCTGGAAGCTGAAAGTGACCTCTGCTCAGGAATCAGGACCTCAGTCCTACATTTGCATAGGACTGAAGCCTGCCAACAGCCCGCAGGAGTTTAGAAATGGACTCTTCCTGAACTTCCAGGCAGCAAAGGCAGACTAACCTGCAGAATTGTGGGCTCTCACCTGTGCCTAATTTTAAGCTGCTAAGTGTGCGGTTATGCTGCAGTAGAAAATGAATACACAAGTATGTAAATTCCTGAGGTCAGAAGCAAGCTACTGTCCCGCACAGACCTACCCCATCCAGAAGATCCTCAAACTAAGAGCTGGGCTCTAGGGAGGCTCGTCTTATTTGCTGGTCACAGCAGTGGCTGTGACCTGAATTCCAGCCCCATCAAGGTAGTGTTCAGTGCAGTGGCAGAAAAAGTCTAAAGGCCTTCAGAACACCCTGCCTGCCCGACTGACCCTCAGCAGACAGCAGCCTGGCTCCAGAATGCAGACAGATCACCTGTCAGCAAGCACATGCCCTTCATGGAAGAGCAGTTTAAAAACAGTTTAGGAAAACAGATTGTCCTCCTGCACTGCTAAATCAAATGGCATGCTTTCCTGTTTGAGATTAATCATCTGTAAAGCGGAAGCACTGCGCTCCCAGATATTGGGAAGCTCAAACAGGAGATGGTTAAGCACATGGACGCCCTGCAGTGCTGACCCCACCCTGACATTCTTGGGGTTCTTGAGCCAAAGAAAAATCTGAAATATGAGGGGGTAGTTAGATTTTCCTCATGACCAAAGTATATCTATGATAGTAAAGCCATGATTCAACCACCCTGTCTTTTTCTTTTAATACATTAAAAATGCATTTTTTTAATGGATGCTTTTTTCCCCCCAGATTTTTGCCATAGGGTGTGTGCTTATAGAGAGAAAGTGAGAAATCACCCCTTGGGGGATGGCCATGCTGCAATCCCTTCTCCTCTATTCTCCTCCATGAATTTTGGGCATGCACACACATGTGCCTGGCAAGATTTTCAAGCGACTAGGTTCAGGACTCAGACCACTGTCAGCCATGTAGGAATCCAGTGCCTTAACTACCATGCCATCTGCTGCCCACAGGATGTATTTTTTTAAAGTTCATTTTTATTTCTTCCATGAGTGAGAGACACAGAGAGACAGACACTAAGAGATAGGCGTCCTCAACAAAGTTCTGACACCAAGATCCACTCCAAGCCTTGGCCAGCCCTGCATTGTCCATCCATGTGCACCCAGTATACTCAGGGAAGTCTCTGGACTGGAACCCAGAACCTCCTATCTAGAGTACTGCATTTGTTTCCTCCGTGTTTTTTTTTTTTTTTTTTATTTTTTTTCCTCTTTTTTTTTTTTTTTTTTTTTTTTTTTTTTTTTAAGAGAGCTTTTTGCTATAGGGTGTGTATGCTTGCCAGAGAGACAGAAAATGAGTAATCACCCCCCGGGGGTGGGTGGCCACACTACAACCCCCTCTCCTCCATTCTCCTCTCGGCATCTTGGGCATGCATGCACACGTGCCCGACATGAGTTTTAAGGTGCTGGGTCTGGGACTTGAGCTGTGATCGACTATGTGGGAGTCCAGCAGCATAACCATTGCACCATCTGCTGATTCCCAGAGTGCTGCATTTTTATTACTGTGCCAACATCTGTCCCTACCCTGTCCTTTAATTGTGAAGTTGAATGTAACTGTCTACTGCCACAGTCAGACACAATTCAAGCAAATAAAGCAAGTTCGCCATTAGCACTATCCCTACTACTGAGAGTTCTCCTAAATATTCCCCCTAATTGATAGTTACGGTTTAGATCATGGTTTGTCCCCCAAAGCTTCATGTTTTGGAGTTTGTTGTCAGGAGATGGTGAAGTTTAGTGAGGTGCTGATTGGATCATGGTGATTGCATCATGTAGGTGGCACTCTCATGATTAGATTAATGATGTTGTAGGGAACGCAGTGAGTTCTAGCTCTTGTGGGAAGGGGTTAGCTCTTGTGAGAGCTTGTCATTATAGAAGAGAGGGCTGTCAGCAGCTCACTCTCTCTCAGCACCTTCCAGGCATCTTGTCAGCTTCTGTTGGTCCTATTGTAGGTCAACTTGATATCAGTCTTATGTTTTTAGACTTCAGACAGAATTGTGAGTCAATAAACCTCTACTTCTTTATAAGTCTTCCAGTCTGAGGCATCTGTTAGCAATGCAATAAAGGACTAAGACAGTGTCTTATAAACACCTTTAAGTAGAGATGCAGCTGTTTCCATTGCTCTCGCCCTATTATGGTTTGAATGATGGCTTTCCCCAAAAAGTTTCATGTTTGGGAATTTGGCGTTGGGAGTAGTGATGTCTATGAGCAATGATTGGTTCGTAGTAATTACATCATGGAAACAACACTCACATGAATAGGTGCCTTGTGAGACTCAGTGAGTTTTAGATCTCGTGAGAAGAGGTGAGTTCTTGTAGGAGCTGGTTACTGTGAGAGGATCTTTCTCTCTCTGCCTGTGTCTGCTATCTTCTGTGTTCCTGTCAGCCTGTGGGCTTAGGCTTTTGGACTTTCCAGCAACCAGAATTGTGAGTCTGTGACTAAATTTCTCTCCTTTATAAAATCACCCCAGCTTGGATATTTCTGTTTGCTACACAAAACAATGGACCAAGACAAGACCTAATGAATAGGCATGTCATGGAGGAATTACCTTGTCCTGTGCAGAACACCAGGATAGGTCTAGCTCTTGGATTTCTGAGCAGGTCCGGGAACTGTGCATTCTGACGTTGTGTTCTTTCACATTGACCTGAATGCAGAGTTGAGACATGGATAAGATTCCTCAAAAACACAATCATGCATCCAAAACTTTCTTGATTTGTTGATTTCAGGATTGCAGAGTGATGGTGGCCATAACAGGCCCTACAGTACTGAGAAGAACATCCAGTCCCTTCCTGCTGCTTCTCTCATTTCTGCCCTGATCACCTCTACTGACCTTCCACCTCACTCTGCGTGTTAGGGAAGCCACTTTGGTGCCATATTTACCAAACGTTTGGGGAGACATTCTTTTGGAAATCTTAACTCTTTTGAAAATCTTGAAGGGCTTTCACACATGTTTTCAAGCAAAACTAGCCAATTCATGTTTTCCCATGTCATTCAAATTCATGGTTTTGTTTCATTTCATTTTACTTTTTATGTGCTAACACTCGCTACTGTTCTGTTACCAGAGAACCTGGTGGTATTTCATGTGTAGTCATAAAGTGAATATAACCCACAATACTGTGAAAACAGATTATAGTATAATCATAACTATGCCTCTAGATTTTTGAAACATAAACTTACCACTGTACCAAACTTTTTAAAAAGGCATTCGATCAGATGCGTGCACATACACAGCTTCTACAAAGTCGCTTTCCACCACAATGTGCTCATCAAAGGTTTTGTTCAGAAATACATTGTGCTTAGTTTCACTTCCCACCGCACTTCTCTGATAACCTCCAAAACCTATTTTTGTCATTTTAATGTCATTCTTCATCCATCCCTTGAACTGCAATAATTTCAGAATTACGATTTTTAACCAGGAATGTAGATTGGTGGTTAAAAAAAGGAAGTTTGATGTGTAAGACTGAAAGCGGTGAAAATATGCAAGAAATTGAGGGAAATTCAGAACCCGACCTAGGTGATGATTGTGACAGTGTCCCCAAGGAAACATCAAAAACTTGCCAGCTAAAAAGGATCAGGTTCATCCCAAGTGAATGAACATATAAATATGGCTGATCTAAAGTCTCGTGATATACTTGGCTGGTCACATGAACAAAAATCTCAGCAGTACCACAGGCTAACCAGTGAGGTGTAAACATTCCTCTATGGTTGGGACCAGCAGTTAGCGTAATAGCTATGTCGCTGGACTCCCATGTAGTCAACCGCGGTTCACGTCCCAGACTCGGTGGCTTAAAACTCATGCCGGGCGTGTGTGCGTGCGTGCCCAAGATCCCGAGAAGAGAACAGAGGAGAAGGGATTGTGGCATGGCCATCCCCCCCCAGGGGGGGGTGATTTCTCGCTTTCTGTCTCTCTGTCTCTCTCTGTCTGGCTGGCG
>NW_006205575.1:1387185-1398127 GCF_000334495.1 Tupaia belangeri chinensis
CGCTTTTTTTCGTCCTTGTTTTTTTTTTTTTTTTTTAAGAGAGCTTTTTGCTATAGGGTGTGTATGCTTGCCAGAGAGACAGAAAATGAGTAATCACCCCCCGGGGGTGGGTGGCCACACTACAACCCCCTCTCCTCCATTCTCCTCTCGGCATCTTGGGCATGCATGCACACGTGCCCGACATGAGTTTTAAGGTGCTGGGTCTGGGACTTGAGCTGTGATCGACTATGTGGGAGTCCAGCAGCATAACCATTGCACCATCTGCTGATTCCCAGAGTGCTGCATTTTTATTACTGTGCCAACATCTGTCCCTACCCTGTCCTTTAATTGTGAAGTTGAATGTAACTGTCTACTGCCACAGTCAGACACAATTCAAGCAAATAAAGCAAGTTCGCCATTAGCACTATCCCTACTACTGAGAGTTCTCCTAAATATTCCCCCTAATTGATAGTTACGGTTTAGATCATGGTTTGTCCCCCAAAGCTTCATGTTTTGGAGTTTGTTGTCAGGAGATGGTGAAGTTTAGTGAGGTGCTGATTGGATCATGGTGATTGCATCATGTAGGTGGCACTCTCATGATTAGATTAATGATGTTGTAGGGAACGCAGTGAGTTCTAGCTCTTGTGGGAAGGGGTTAGCTCTTGTGAGAGCTTGTCATTATAGAAGAGAGGGCTGTCAGCAGCTCACTCTCTCTCAGCACCTTCCAGGCATCTTGTCAGCTTCTGTTGGTCCTATTGTAGGTCAACTTGATATCAGTCTTATGTTTTTAGACTTCAGACAGAATTGTGAGTCAATAAACCTCTACTTCTTTATAAGTCTTCCAGTCTGAGGCATCTGTTAGCAATGCAATAAAGGACTAAGACAGTGTCTTATAAACACCTTTAAGTAGAGATGCAGCTGTTTCCATTGCTCTCGCCCTATTATGGTTTGAATGATGGCTTTCCCCAAAAAGTTTCATGTTTGGGAATTTGGCGTTGGGAGTAGTGATGTCTATGAGCAATGATTGGTTTGTAGTAATTACATCATGGAAACAACACTCACATGAATAGGTGCCTTGTGAGACTCAGTGAGTTTTAGATCTCGTGAGAAGAGGTGAGTTCTTGTAGGAGCTGGTTACTGTGAGAGGATCTTTCTCTCTCTGCCTGTGTCTGCTATCTTCTGTGTTCCTGTCAGCCTGTGGGCTTAGGCTTTTGGACTTTCCAGCAACCAGAATTGTGAGTCTGTGACTAAATTTCTCTCCTTTATAAAATCACCCCAGCTTGGATATTTCTGTTTGCTACACAAAACAATGGACCAAGACAAGACCTAATGAATAGGCATGTCATGGAGGAATTACCTTGTCCTGTGCAGAACACCAGGATAGGTCTAGCTCTTGGATTTCTGAGCAGGTCCGGGAACTGTGCATTCTGACGTTGTGTTCTTTCACATTGACCTGAATGCAGAGTTGAGACATGGATAAGATTCCTCAAAAACACAATCATGCATCCAAAACTTTCTTGATTTGTTGATTTCAGGATTGCAGAGTGATGGTGGCCATAACAGGCCCTACAGTACTGAGAAGAACATCCAGTCCCTTCCTGCTGCTTCTCTCATTTCTGCCCTGATCACCTCTACTGACCTTCCACCTCACTCTGCGTGTTAGGGAAGCCACTTTGGTGCCATATTTACCAAACGTTTGGGGAGACATTCTTTTGGAAATCTTAACTCTTTTGAAAATCTTGAAGGGCTTTCACACATGTTTTCAAGCAAAACTAGCCAATTCATGTTTTCCCATGTCATTCAAATTCATGGTTTTGTTTCATTTCATTTTACTTTTTATGTGCTAACACTCGCTACTGTTCTGTTACCAGAGAACCTGGTGGTATTTCATGTGTAGTCATAAAGTGAATATAACCCACAATACTGTGAAAACAGATTATAGTATAATCATAACTATGCCTCTAGATTTTTGAAACATAAACTTACCACTGTACCAAACTTTTTAAAAAGGCATTCGATCAGATGCGTGCACATGCACAGCTTCTACAAAGTCGCTTTCCACCACAATGTGCTCATCAAAGGTTTTGTTCAGAAATACATTGTGCTTAGTTTCACTTCCCACCGCACTTCTCTGATAACCTCCAAAACCTATTTTTGTCATTTTAATGTCATTCTTCATCCATCCCTTGAACTGCAATAATTTCAGAATTACGATTTTTAACCAGGAATGTAGATTGGTGGTTAAAAAAAGGAAGTTTGATGTGTAAGACTGAAAGCGGTGAAAATATGCAAGAAATTGAGGGAAATTCAGAACCCGACCTAGGTGATGATTGTGACAGTGTCCCCAAGGAAACATCAAAAACTTGCCAGCTAAAAAGGATCAGGTTCATCCCAAGTGAATGAACATATAAATATGGCTGATCTAAAGTCTCGTGATATACTTGGCTGGTCACATGAACAAAAATCTCAGCAGTACCACAGGCTAACCAGTGAGGTGTAAACATTCCTCTATGGTTGGGACCAGCAGTTAGCGTAATAGCTATGTCGCTGGGCTCCCATGTAGTCAACCGCGGTTCACGTCCCAGACTCGGTGGCTTAAAACTCATGCCGGGCGTGTGTGCGTGCGTGCCCAAGATCCCGAGAAGAGAACAGAGGAGAAGGGATTGTGGCATGGCCATCCCCCCCCAGGGGGGGGTGATTTCTCGCTTTCTGTCTCTCTGTCTCTCTCTGTCTGTCTGGCGAGTGCACATGCCCTATAGCAAAAACCTCTCTCAAAAAAAAAATATATATATATATATATTCCCATGTGGTTGGTTGTATTTTGCAAAGAGAGTATTATCTTCTATCCTACCTGTTCTATGCTATGGCATTGGCATCCTTCCATGAAGAGGAAGAATCCAATCCCTTCTCTTTGTGTCTGGGTAGCTTCAGCCACAGAAGGAAGTGAAAGAGCTATTTCGGGGCTTTCAAACCTAGGTTGCTAGATGCCTTGCAGCTGCCACCTGAAACTCCTGGAGCACTTGCTCTTAGGACACTTCCTTTTGAAACCCACTCCCAGTGTTGGAAGAAACCACATGGAAAGACAGAGCTCTTGTTGGCAACTGTAGCTCAGAGTCTAGCATCAACCATCGGCCACACAAGTGAACCATCCTGGGCATCTAGTTCAGCTTTGCTCACAGCTCAAGTCAGCCCAGCTGACAGCCCAGATAAACTCAGCCCACATACAGAACTGTTTTAAACCTTGAAGTTTTGGATAGTTTATTACATAGCAGCAGATAGCTGGAACACCCTCTTGGTTCTTTTTCTCAATTTATTGCATATCCTGTGAGTGATATTTTGTGCATATACATGACAAATGCACTTCTATTCCTTTGAATATGGTAGCATAGTAAACACACTATTTTTTTCAATCAACACCACATTTTAGAGATTATTCCATATCTGTTCAAATAGGCTTGACTTGTTCTTTAGCAGTTGACAAAGTATCCCATCATTTACTATCATAATTTATTTAATGAGTCCAGTATAGAAGGACATTTAGGGGCCAGCAGGTGGTGTGGTGGTTAAGGGCACTGGATTCTCACATGGCTGATCGTGGTTCAAGTCCCGGACCCGGCAGCTTGCTTTCCCACTTTCCCTCCCTCTCTCTCTGGTGAAATGAAAATAATAATAATAAAATATTAAATAAAAAAAGTTTTAAAAGAAGGATATTTAGGGTCTTCTCCCTTAAACTTTGTAATTTCAGGCAGTGTTATTATCTATTCTTCTAAAATACTCTTGTGTGTGACTGTCTAAAGTACATAAACAAGATTTTATCCCTAGAAGGTATTTTATCTTCTTGAATTCAATTGCATGTGCATGTAAAA
Organism: Tupaia belangeri chinensis; assembly: GCF_000334495.1. NCBI lineage: Eukaryota > Metazoa > Chordata > Mammalia > Scandentia > Tupaiidae > Tupaia > Tupaia belangeri. The sequence continues at coordinate 1,391,031 of NW_006205575.1, forward strand.
TTTTAGTAGACCTTGCCAAGCTACCTTACCCTCAAAAAAGAAGTGAACCAAGTTATACAAGGGGTCTTCAAAAATCTCACAGAAAATACACATTATGAAAAAGTTACGCCTAGATTTCAATTTTTTGGCACCAAAATAAACTCTTAATTCCTTTTTTTCCCCAGTAACTTTTTGAGGCCCCTTTTTTTTCTCCCTAGCCCAATTTAAGATTATTTTCCCATGTTTTCCATAATGGTGCACTAACAAGATTTTTTAAATTGTCTAACCTGGGCCCACAGGTGGCGTAGTGGTTAAAGGGCTGGACTCTCATATGGTCAAGCATGGTTTGAATCCTAGACCCAGTGGCTTGAAACTCATGGGACTTGTACGTGCATGCCCAAAATCCCCAGAGGAGAATGGAGGAGGAGGGACTGCAGTATGGGCAACTCCCCTGGAGGAGGGTTGTGATTTCTTGCTTTCTGTTTCTCTCTGTCTCTCCAGTGAGCTCACATGCCCTATAGCAAAAATCTCTCTCAAAAAAAATTGTGTAACCTAGGTTCTCATTCAAATTATGGATATTCATTACTGTAGAAAAGTAAATATGCTTAATTCTTGATATATATTTATCTTTATGTCTCTTATTTGAGAAACTCATGGCTTTAATGTTATTAATCATTCTTGACAGAATATCAAAAATAAAATGTATGAACTTGGGAAAAATCAACATGAGGCTTAAAATAGTTAAAGAATAATAAAGTTTTGTTTGTTTGTTTGTTTTGTTTTTTAAAGTTTATTGGGACCAGCAGATTGCATAATGTCTATGTCACCGGACTCCTATGTAGTTGACTGCAGTTTGAGTCCTAGACTCAGTGACTTAAACTCACGCCAGGCACATGTGTGTGCGTGCCCAAGATCCCAAGAGGAGAATGGAGGAGAAGGGATTGTGGCGTGCCCATCCCCCCCCGGGGAGTAATTCCTTGCTTTCTGTCTCTCTGTGTCTCTTTGTCTTTCTGGTGAGCGTGCATGCCCTATAGCAAAAACCTCTCTGGATAAATAAATAAATAAATAAATAAGTTTATTGATTTCTTATGAAAGGGAAGAGAGAGAAAGAGTCATCTCCAACAGGGTCTTTACCCCAAGATCCACCCCCAGTTCTCAGCCAGCCCAGATCACTCACCCAGCATGTATGAGGGATGCAAACCCTGGACCTTCTCATGCAGCTTCATCATGGTAGAGCATTCTGTTACTGCTATGCCTCCACAGCTGGGCAAGAATAACAGATGACTTCACTTTTACAAAATGTGTAAGCTTGTGCAAGAAAAAAGAAGTCTGGAAATAGGTATATTAAGTATTAATAGGTGAGGTTCGCCCTAATTCTAAAACATAGTCAATCCAGTAAATAAAATACTGCCTGGAGTCTCCTACAAAGTCAGTGTCCCAGTTGCCTTGGAAGGAGGTAGTTCTTTTTAGGCAAGGCTGAAGAAAGACTTAGGTCAAAAGAGGCAGCCAAACCAAAGAGGGAGATCTTACTAAAAGATCTATTTCAACGTGCTAAAAAGCCATACTTGAGCAATTCATGAGAGATTGAGATTAAACTTTTTTATAGGAATTATTTTACTTCAACTTTATTAATTTTTAATTTTGACCAGAGAGGGACAGAGTGAGAGTGAGAGAGAGAGAGAAAGTGACAAAGTAAGCCACCAGTCCAGGACTTGAACTGTGGTCGGCTATGTGGGAGTCCAGTACCCTTAACCATCATGCCACCTGTTGGCCCCCAATGAAAAAGCAAGCTGCCAGGTCTGGGACTTGAACTGTGGTCAACCATGTGGGAGACCAGTGCCTTTAACCACCACACCACCTGCCAGACCCCCAAGATTAAGCTTTATGATTTATCATCACACAAATATCCGGCCAGCAGGTGGCATGGTGGTTAAGGCACTTAACTCCGACATGACCGACCATGGTTTGAATCCCAGACCTGGTGGCTTGAGAATCACACTGGAAGTGTGTACATGCCTAAATTCTGAGAAGAGGGTAAAAGATAAGGGACTGTGGCATGGCCATATCCCTGGGGGGCGGGTGGTGGTGATTTCTCACTTTTCCTCACTCTGTCTCAGCCTCTCTTGGCAAGTGCACATATCCTAGAGCAACAAACAAAACACCAAAACCTAGAAAATGAAAACAAACAAAACAAAACAAAAAACTAGCAACAAACAAAACACCAAAACCTAGAAAAAGAAAACAAAATGAAAACAAACAAAACAAAACAAAAAACACGGACATCAATGATCTGGTCATTTTAACGTCTGTTCTGCTTATGCAGAATGGATCTAGGCCACTAGGATTTCTGCTCCCGTCCTGTTTCTAGCCTCTTTCAGGGGCAACCCTACCTGCTATTATAAAGCTGCAACAGTGCACTCTTGTGCAGAGTCATGTATACACCAGACCTGAGTTTATTTTCTCCTCAGTTAATTAGTTGTAAGGAACTCCCTATTAGATCATAGGTTTGGATTACAGGAGAAAACTACAAAGCAGCAGGAGTCGGTGTCAGGGTCTGAACCACCTGATCATGTAGTAATAATTCTGAACCTGCTCACGCTCAAGTTCTTAAATACCATTTCCACTTGATGACGAATTGCTGCTGTGCGTGCCCAAACTTACAATTTTGTGGGTCAGACATACCCAGTTCATGATGGGCAGCTCAGGTCACAGGTCAGTCAATGTCCCATAGTGAGACATTTAGTCTCCATCAGTAACAAAACCTGGGCTGTTCTCCAAACTGCAACTCACTCCCTGCAGGAAGAAGCACGAATTTCCTCCAAGAGGTCTGCAGCTATGCTTGCATATGTCACCATTTACTGTAGACACTTAAGTATCCTCGTGTATTAGGGTTATCCGGAAAACAGAACCAATAGAATAGAGATATAAAGAGATTTACTTAAATTTTGTTTGATTTTTGGTGAGGTCGACCCTGTAAATGTAAGATCATTTAGGACTGCCGGAGAAGGTCTCTGGTTCTCTGACCATGGCTTAAACTGAGAGTAAAGACCTGAGCTTGTGATGAACTATAGTCATTCCAGAAAATTAGAACAGTGGGTGTACCTCCAAATCAACCTCGCTGTGCCCCTTCGGAGAAACCAGCACAAGCTAGATAATGTTCCCTTCTCAGAGGTTCTTCATTGAAGCTCTTGAGACTCCGGCACTAGCTGAGCGGCATTCTCTACTCGGACAGCTGGGTTCCAGCCCACTCATGCCTGCCTTCAAGCTTCTGCATTCTAATGTGCCCTCTACCTCTGCTTTTTGTAGATCTTCTAGGGCACTGAGAGTCCCAGTCCACAGTCCTTGTATTGCACCCTTACTATTACCCACTAGGCACTACCTGCCATCACAGCCTACTGCAGGCGATATTTGTATTACGTTTCATGACACTTCATGCCATCGGTTACTATTAGATCATCAGGAAAGTCATGATGCATCTCTGCATAGAAAACATGTCATGACTTTTCCAATGACCTATTAGTATTCCATTTTTCACTGACAAAGAGCTCAGCATTGTATTTGAGGTCAAGAATATGACCAGACAGACTTCAGAATTGTGATAGGTCTGTTTCCTAACTCCACCGTTAATAATACCTGTCAGTCAGGATCCAGGTTGGGAAATGGAAATCATACCAGTTGTTTCAATAGAGAGAATTTAATATAGCAAAATAGTTAAACTGGTATTGGAGAACTAATGAAGCAACCATACCAGTTCTTTTCATAGAGAAATTTTCATTGGAATTCAGTTAAACTGGCATGGGAGAACTAAAGAGGCAAAAAACAAACACTTACTCCGAGGTAACTCAGAGATGGTAAATACAGACTGGGGAGTAACACGCAGAGGGTGAGAGCACATTACAGTGGAGAAGTCTGAAGGCCTGTGTGGAGCTGGAACCCAGCCCTCTGAGTAGAGAATGCCACTCAGCTAGTGTTGGAGTCACAGAAATTGGATGAAGAACTGGGTAAAGTCTGAGGAACTTGGATGAAGGAAGGAGCACATGGGGTTGTCGGAAAAGTCGTGACATATTTTTCTATGCAAAAATATACATGACGTATTTCTGACAACCCATAGCTCATGCTGGTTTCTCTGAAGGGGCACAGCAAGGCCGATTTGGGGGAACATGTTGTACAGTAGCACTAACTGTTATTGCCAGAATGAGGGACTGCTGCTGGAATGATGCTGATAATAGCAAGCAAAACAGAAAAACAGCAACTGCCTTCTCATTCCTCTCACTCTTCAGTCTCCCTCTAGCACCTCTTATTGGGAGAACTGAAGTGGAGCCATCAGGCAAAGGAAAAGTATACTTTGCAAATTCTCAAAGAGGAGTAAAGAAGGGTGGGTTTGGAGTTGAGTCGCAATAGCTTAATGATATTAGGAAATAATATTCCTTGACTGAGCCAATACATAGTATATTCTGGATAGGAAAACTCATTTTTTAATGCTGTAATGATGTACAGTAAATGAATGTAAAATAAATAATTTTTTAATGTTACAAATTGCATAGGTCAACAACTGCTCATTCAAAAAAAGAGAAATGATATTAAGAAAGGTATTATGAAATGATACTCTGTATATTAAATGTCTAGAATTGTGTCTGGTCCATAGTAAGTGTTCAATAGATTTTTTTTAATAGTTATTTTATTTAACTTTATTTATTACTATTATTATTCTTTTCCCCAGTTTAATCAGACAGAGAGAGAGAGAGAAAGTGAGAAAGCAAGCCACCAGGTCCAGGACTTGAACCGTGGTCGGCCATGTGGGAGTCCAGCGTCCTTAACCACCATGCCACCTGCTGGCCCTGAGTGTTCAATAGATTTTTAACTTCCCCAATTCACACAGATCAATTGTGTGTGTGTGTGTCTTTTCCTTCATTCTGTGAATGTGGTGCATTACATAGATTGATTTTTTTGTGTGTGTTGGAACCATCCTTGCATTCCAAGAATGAATTATACTTGGTCATGGCGTATACTCCTTTCAATGTGCTTTTGAATTCAGTTTGTTAGTTCCTTTTTTTTAAATTGCTATTTACCATATAGACAAAGCTGGATCTTTTGGAGGGAGCAACTGAGTCAAGGTGACTTGGAAAGTGTAACCAGAGTACTTCCTGACCTTTCTGTTCTAAAAGCCATTCCAGTTTCTCGCTCAAGAGCTGGTTACAGGAAGATGGTCTCTCTCCTTTACTCTCTCAGTGTTGCCGTTATTCTCTTAATTGCAAATAGATGCAGTTAAAGATAAATGAGAAACAGATTTACAAGAACAATTTTCGGGGCTTAGCTTTTCTCATGTCAGGACTATTTTTGACTGTTAACTTGAGGGTTAGAGCCTAAAAGGAATGTTGGGCTAACCGATCATGAATGTTCTGATTAAAGAGAAAATTCAGTTTTCCTGCGTCTCTGACCTAGCTCAGTGGAGAAAGTGCAGCTCATTCGGGTAGCAACTCATCTCTAGGCTTGTTCCTTGAGAGTGTATGTGGGAAGATACCTGAGGGGTCACCTGCTTGCTTTCTCATCTCCTTGTCAGTGAAGTTGAAGGTAACAGGCCTTGACCTGCGTTAGGGAGAAGCATTTTGTGCGGGGAAGGACAAGCCACCTGGTCTCCTAGGAGCTCTTGAGATTAAGTGGGGTAGAGTTTCTTGAGATTCCCTGATGACAAAAGATGCTTAAGGCACTTAATTTCTTCCTTGGTTTTATCGGTCTGAGTTCCAAGTTAGATTTTTGCCTTTTTAAAAAGTGGCCCAGGTGATTTTTTTCATCAAGGATCAGGAAGCCCTGCTTTGGGGCAAGAGGGCAGCTCTCTTCATTCTATAAAAGGGAGCGAATATATTTAACCACTGAAGAGAAAAGTCTGATTGGATACAATCTCTCTAGGAAAGGAAGAAGGTTAGAGTAACTATTCTGGGTAGGAGGCAATTCTACACGGAAGTTCTATAGCCCTGAGTGACAGATAATGTCATTGAAGACCAAGCTCTCTTCTCTCAGTCAGTTTAGGTTTCGTTGCAAAACGTAGCAGGCTTGAAATAGAGTTGTTATTTCACCTTGGAGACCAGGAGCCTTGCAGCCATTATGGAGGGAGCATCCAAACACCGTGTCACACCTGATGCTTGCTCATGTGCTCCCAGGGATGCAGTGCCTAGCAGTGTTTCCTGTGGCATCTTTCTGCCCCCACAGCTAGGATTACTCCTCAAGTGTGGAAGGTGAAAGGCACATGGGGGCCCAGCAGGTGGCTTGATGGTTAGGGGTGCTGGAATCCCACATGGCTGGCTGCGGTTCAAGCGCCGAACCTGATGGCTTGCTTTCTCTCTCTCTCTCTCTCTCACTCTACCCCTCTCTGGTCAAATTGAAGTAAATAAATGAGTGAATAAATAAGGTTAAAAAAAAAAAAAAAAAGGCACATGGGACCGGACAGGAAAAAACAGGCCTGAGCTTTGTGAGAACTGTTACTAAGGTTTAAGTATCATCGCAACCAGGGATCCCAGCAGTGCATGGACTATACAGACATCAAGAAATAGGCGTCCTGGGCTAGCCCGTGGCACAGCGGTAACACAGTGCTCCGTGGGGCTGAGATGGTACAGCAGGTCCCAGCTTGCGTCCTGAGGTCTCCCTCCTCACGGTGGCACAAGTGTGCCAGAGAGGCTGACACCGAGGGCCAGACTGCTGTGGGAAGGCCCAGGGTGGGGGTGGGGGGGTGTGCCTCCCCCACCCATGGAAGAAATAGATAAATAAGCTTTAAAAAGAAATTAAGAGAAATCAGGGGTCTGTGCTGGGCAGAAATGAACAGGATCCACTGGCTGCAGAACACAGACCCTGCCCTGCTTGCTTTTAATGCGCTGACCCAGTAGGTAGGTTAGGCTCCCCAGGAAGAGGTGGGTACCTCAAGGGCCCCTTTCACTGCTGCCCGCCCTGGAGGTAGCACTGTCACTAACCCTTCATAGAACAAAAACGGGGCCTTAGAGCAGTGTCTTAAATGGCTGTAGAGAATAAGAGGGGCTAAGTATTTTTTTGAATGAGTGAATAAATGAATGAGAATTGGAGAGACAGCTTGTCATTGGCTTTTCAAACAGAGGTTTTCACTATGCGGG
>NW_006205575.1:1398533-1414394 GCF_000334495.1 Tupaia belangeri chinensis
GAGTGAATAAATGAATGAGAATTGGAGAGACAGCTTGTCATTGGCTTGCAAAACAGAGCTTTCCACTTGCTGGCAGCATATGAGAAAACTTCAGGCTTCATTTCTCAGATCTTTCTTCTAAACCATGTCCCGCCCCCTGCACGTTATACTCTGTTAACCACAGAAGCCCAAAGTCCATCCATAACTAACCTGAACCTCTGCTCTCACCATCTCTCTCTCTGAGAAGTGGTGGATGCATGAGGGACGATGGAGCAGGGCAGCAGCCGCTTGGAGGACTTCCCTCTCAATGTGTTTTCCGTCACTCCTTACACACCCAGCACCGCTGACATCCAGGTGTCGGATGACGACAAGGCAGGGGCCACCTTGCTCTTTTCAGGCATCTTTCTGGGACTGGTGGGGATCACGTTCACCGTCATGGGCTGGATCAAATATCAAGGCGTCTCCCATTTTGAATGGACGCAGCTCCTTGGGCCAATCCTGCTGTCAGTCGGGGTGACCTTCATCCTGATTGCTGTGTGCAAGTTCAAAATGCTCTCCTGCCACTTGTGCAAAGAAAGTGAGGAAAGGGCTCTGGACTCGGACCAGACACTGGGAGGACAGTCGTTTGTTTTCACTGGCATCAACCAACCCATCACTTTCCACGGGGCCACGGTGGTGCAGTACATCCCTCCTCCTTACGGCTCTCAGGAGGCCATGGCCATGAACACCACCTACTTGCAGCCCGTGGTGAACCCTTGCGGCCTCCTACCCTCTGGCATGCCGAGCCCTCCTCAGTACTGCACCATCTACCCCCAAGATAACACTGCATTTGTGGATGACGAGGACTACCCTCCTTTCGTGGATGGTGAGACCAACAGGTACGGTGTGGGCCGGGGAACGCCTCCCTTTAGCACAGCCCTGGCCTACGGCTGTTTGGTCTGTTGTCCAGGATGGTGGCGTTGGTTCTGTGAGCGGCACTCTGGGCAGTAACACGTCTGTGTGCTCTGTTCACGTTTCAGCCTCAGTCCCAACGTGGATCAGCCAGAAGAGACACAGCTGGAAAATGACGACTGTGCCTGCTTCTCTCCTCCTCCCTATGAAGAAATCTACTCCCTCCCTCGCTAAGGGGGAAAGCATTTCAGCCACTGTGACCTGGCAGCTGAAGGGTCTGTGCTGTGACCTTCAGAAGTTAGTCAGAAGGGCAGACCTGGCAGCCTGGCAGATACCCTTCGAGGGGAGAGGAAGCGGGGAGGGAAAATGTCTCATATTGGTGAAAATCAGGCTGGGCTAAGGAGCTCCTCTCCTGTGCAGTTTTGAATCCCTCCGGTAAGAAATCTCTGCACCAGTTCGGAAGCAGGAATCTCACCTGTCTATACCCGTCAACCCCCTGTAGGAAGGTACTGGTATCTCAGTTTCAACTCTAGCAGCCAAATGAAAAGTCACCACCTTTGGATAATCAGGGAGTTTCCATTGTGCTGAGAACAGGAGTGTGAAGGGGTCAGGGAAGAGAAAGCAGGTGAAGCTGGAGAACTTCCCAGCACCTATGACAACTTGGTTGCCGTATGGTTCCCTTAAAGACGCTGGGTATCTTAAAGGCTGCAATAACATTAATACGATGGACTAAAATAAAACTAAAGAATGTTGGGATCAGCAGGTGGCCTGGTCGTTAAGGCACTGGTCTCCCACATAGCTGACTATGGTTCAAGTCCTGGACCTGGTGGTTTGCTTTTCTTCTTTCCCTTTCTCTCTGTCTCTCTCTGGTCAAATTAAATAAATAATGATAACAAAAGTAAACACATAATTACTTTTAAAAAATAAATAATGTCTTCTGTTAGAGCAGTATTGGAGAGCTAAAGAAATAATAGCAATGTAATAATATGAATACTCTTTCGGTTATTGCTGAACCACAGTGACTCTTGGCTGCCAATGGTCTCTTATGTAAAGCTGAAGCTTGGTGTATGGTATACATGATGCGTGTCGGTCCACCCCAAGCTGCGGTCTGTGCTGTACAGAAACTAACAGGGCCCACTGGCTGCAGAACACAGACCATTCCCAGAACCCATAGCTCTGCTGACTAATCAGGGAGAGTGGCCTTATCAATACCTAAAAGATCACAAATTATGGAAACCATCTTCTGTTTTATTTATTTATTTTTAATTGCTAGAAGGTACATTCTCTTGCCAGAGAGAGACAGAGAGGGAGAGAGAGGAAACACTTCCTAAAGAGGTGTGGTCACAACCCCTTCTCCTCCATGTCCCAACCTTGTTGGGATTTAGGGCACTCACCCACAAGCACCCTGGCTGTTTTCAATCCATCGGGGCTGAGATTTGAGTTTGGTCAACAATGTGGAATCTAGCTCCCTTAACCACTAGGCTTCAGGGCTGGCCCTGGAAATAATTTCAATGGCTAAGATAAGCTCAGTTTCTTTATCAAACTAACAAACAAAAAACCAGCTTTGGAATCCTCAATCTCCCTGAATCTGGATTGTGTAATAAACTGGAACAGACTCACAGACTTTAGACCAGACTATTAAAGCCACTGGGTCCTAAAAGAGAATATTTTCCTTAGGCTACAAAGGTAAGGACACTCAGGGAAGGGTTGCTCATCCTGAAAGCAGACAGAAGATTTAGCAATTCTTTTTTTTTTAACTTTTTTTTTAAATTTTGTTTATTCATTCATTCATTTTTTAAAAAATTTTGACCTGTCAGAGAGAGAGAGAGAGAAGGAGAAAACAGGTCACAGAGAGAGAGAGGAAGAGAAAGAGGAAAAAAGTGAGAAAGCAAGTCACCAGGTCCAGGACTTGAACCATGGTTGGCCATGTGGGAATGTCCAGTGCCTTAACCACCATGACACCTGGTGGTCCCAACTTAGCAATTCTTTAAAGTTCTGTAACCATGTTTGGGTGTAGAATGATTTTTACTATTAATAATTTTCATCATGAGTATCTAATTTTCCACAGATATGAATAAAAATGGTATAATATTGTGATATATTGTATCTTAGGGACAAAAGCTTTTTATATCTATTTTCATGATGACAGATGATTGGAAATAGGATTCAGTTTACAGAAACTAGCTTTATATTAAATCTGTTCATGAAATACTAGATTCCTAGCTGAGGGCCATCAGTTTGGGGAGGCAGTTTGGTGACAAGGACATGTTTAAACATCACAGTAGCATGCCAACTGGCAAATGAGACTTGGGGCCCAGCGCACCTGCCGTCCTCAACCCTTTTCATCTCACCCCATGGTTTATATTCATGGATTTGGGTTACGATGAACATCAAGGGTAGCTCAAAGAGAAAAAGATGTTAGGTAAGGCCATCGTGTGTGCAAGCCCGGAAGGGCAGGACAGCCAGCTTGTCCTGGAGATGCTGAGGGAGCTGGGTATGCAGCGAAGTCGTCTCGGGGCATTTCTAGCTGCAGACAGTGGCAGCACTGTGCAGAGGGAACGTGCTAACCTAGGGGCCATTTATGCTTCCGAAGATAGGGCTTCAGGGGGAACGACTTCAGGAGCTCAGGGTGCAAGCGGGGCTCTAATAGACAGAAGATCAGAAAACGGAACTCTGTTCCCTCGTTCACTCAGTGCGTATTTACCGAGCCCCTACTCTGTGTCCGCTCTGAGCCATCCAGTGGGAACACAGTGAAAAAAATCACACCAACCAAAGAGCAGCTGTGGTGTCTGCACGCACGGAGCTTCTCGTCAATGGGAGAGACGGACACTAATGAATTGTTCATTTCCTCTGATACCAGTGAGGAATCCTGGAGCTCTGTGAGGGTTTGGATTCATCACAGGGTCATGAAGCTTGCTTGGGGAAGTGAAGTCACGGCATTGCCCCGGGGAACCCCAGGGGTACTGTTCACAGTGAAACCAAGCGACGGGTGTCTGTGGGCCTGGGAGGGCTGGGCTGGGAGCTGAGGGGACAGAAGCGGTCTGGGAGACAGAGAGGAGGGGCAGCTCTGGTAGGAGGCAGAACTGCGGGTCTCTCACAGCCCTCCAACAGAGCTGCCTTCTAGTACCCAGAAATGACATCCCAGGCTTTCTTGTCCTGAGCCACCTGTGCTCCTGTTTCTTTATTTGGGAGTGCAGGGACCAATGCTCTGGGAAGCCAACTGAGTGGCTCCTGGACTCTGACCACCAGGTCCTGGCTCAGCCTCTGACCAGCAAGGCACATTCCTGACAGTTTCTGGTTATTGTCAGGATAGTTGCCTTTTATCACTCTGTCAGTGTCTTATCAAGGGTGAAGAATGGAAGAATGCGATCTGAGAATCTCCTGGCTCTGCTTCCCACCTTCGCTTACCAGAGAGGAAAGTAGCCCTAAATTGCCAGGTGCTCAAGGGACCAGAACCCATGAGAACCCTTGTCAGTCTTGTCAGATATTTTGGGCTTTGTCTAAAGAGCAATTGGGAAGGCATGGAAGTGGTATTTTTGTTTTGCTTTATTTGTTTGAGGGATTTTTTTGCTATAGGGTGTGTGCATTTGCTGGAGAGACAGAGGGATAGAAAAAAAATCACTACCCCGGGAGGATGATCACACCGCAATTCCTTCTCTTGGGATTTTGGGCATGCATGCACATGTGCTCGGTGTGATTTTAAGGTCTCTGGATCCAGAACTCAAACCACAGTTGACCAAATGGAAGTCTAGCACCTTAACCACTATGCCACCTCCTGGCCCCACCATGGAAATGTTTTAATGAAGAGGGAACTGTGATTAGATTGTGAACACTTTCTGGTTAGAGCAAAACCAGAAAGCAGTCGTAATATTGACCTTGCGAGTGAAGTTCAGAACTAAGTGACCAGAAGCCCTCCCTCCTTTCCCTCCATCCTCATCTTCAAGGGCCTTCTGGGTGGGCAGCGCTCCAGCCTCTACACAGAATTCAGAATAAAGCTAAGAAATCTTGTTAATCAAAGTAAACAGATTTAAGACGTTACCATTGTTGGGTAAGCCTTTGAGTCCCCTGTATATCCTGGTTACTAGTCCTTTGTTGATGATAGCGTGCATGATGTCTTTCACTGGATCAGCGTGCACTACCGTGTGTGGTGTGTTCATGCTGAGAAAATTCATTTTACAAGCTGTGTTGATGGACAGTGATAAAATGCATAAAATAAATTTTTAAAAATAGAAAAAAAAACTAAAAATATATAGTCAACTTAAAAAAAAAAAAGGAGTTAATATTGTCAGCATGAATCTCCTGGGAGCCCATCTGGGCTGAAGCTTTTGGCTAGAGAGACTGGTAACCTCATGATTTTAATGATCATGAAAGGGATCATCAGATTTGAGAAACGCAGACCCCCAGGAGAGGAAGTTTTCCTTTTCTTTCTCTCTTTTGGGTCATTGAGGAACTGATCTCTTATGGGGTCCCCTTATGGGGTGCCTTTCGAAGGTAGAGACTTCCCAGAGAGTCCAGCACTTTCGTTGTTGCTCCGCTGAGCCAGGCAAGGATGGAAGTTTAAAACGCACCCCATAACTCTCTGCCACAGAGCCAGCCTTTCAAACGCTTTCTCCACCTTCCTCCCCCACCCCCCCAGTACAGTATAAAAATAAAGCCTCTTGTTTGTGAAGAGCTGGGCTCCGTGTCTGTTTTCAGCTTCAGACCTTTGGGGCTCCTCTTAGCCTTGTTCGCTGTGAGATCAGTGGAGTAGCATTGTTGAATGGTGCTGAGTACAGGGGCCCCAGGGCTCCTCACAGTAACCGTGGCCTGGGTGCCTCCTCGCAATCCAGAGAAAGGAGATCCCTGCAACATCAAGGGCAACTGCTCTAGGACTCAGGGTCTCACCTGGCCCAGCCTAGCGCTGCCGCCTGTAGTGACTCAGCACTCACCAAAGCGCCCCACTCAGGGCTCTGCGAACACCCGATGCTGGCTCCTGGAGAAAGACCTGTGAAATGAATACACGGTGAACTTCTCAGATGGACAAACCACCATTCTAGCTTACTAGCTGCTTTGCTGTTTTTCACGTTATGAAAAATTCCAAATACGAGAATAGAGTAAATAACACACGAAACTCTGTGGAGACTGTATGCAGCTCTGATATTTCAACGCATGGCCAATCTTGTTTCCTATAGACCCCCACTCACAAGATCTCCCAGCTGGATTTTTAAAGAGCAAATCCAAGTCATTAAATAATTTTACCCTAAAATATGTTATTGTCTATCTTTAAAATATGAAGACTTGAAAAAATTATAATAACATTAGTATGCTTTAAAATTTTATAGTAATTCCTTATGTCACAAATTACCTAGGCAGTATTCAGATTTTCAGTTTTTTCTCCCTCCCTCACTTCTTAATTTCCCCCCCTTCCATGTTTGGTCTGAATCAGGATCCAAATAAGATTAGCTCTTCAGAAATAAATGTTAAATTTCTAGTTGTTTTAATGCTGCATTTTGAGAGGCAGATAGTTGGCCAACTATTTATAGTAGCAGATTTGTATTTATTAAGTTACACTTTCCAAACAAAACTGTTTTCAAGATTTTTCTCCTTTTCTGTCAGCTCCCTGAAACTCCAGAATCCTCCTGGAATTATAAACTTAGCTTTTTCTAGTCTAAGCATCTTATTAAAGATTTTTCTAAACATAGTCCTAGAAAAATAAAAGTACATCAGGAATAGCAGATGGTGTAATGGTTATGTTGCTAGACTCCCACATAGTGGACCACAGTTCAAGTCCTGGCCCCTGCAGCTTAAAACTCACTCCAGGCCCATGTACATGTTTGCCCAAGATCCCAAGAGGAAAATGGAGGAGAAGGGATTGTGGTGTGGCCATCCCTCCTGGGGGGTGATTTCTCACTTTCTGTCTCTGTCTCTCTCTCTCTCTGTCTCTTTGGTGAGCGTGCATGCCCTATAGCAAAAATCTCTCTAAAAAAAAAGTATATGGATGGACCAGCAGAGGGTATAATGGTTACATTGCTAGACTCCCACATAGTGGACCACAGTTCAAGTCCTGGACCCTGCAGCTTAAAACTCACTCCAGGCCCATGTACATGTTTGCCCAAGATCCCAAGAGGAAAATGGAGGAGAAGGGATTGCAGCATGGCCATCTTCCCTGAGGGGTGATTTTTTGTTTTCTGTCTTTCTCTCTGTCTTTCCAATGAGCACATGCGCCTTATAGCAAAAATTTATCTTTAAAAAAATGTATATGGAAAGAGAGAAAGATATTTTTTGCTTTGTTTTTGTTTTTAATTGCCAGAGGCACATATGTTCTTCAGAGAGAGAGAAGGTGTCCCATAATGGGGCATAGTCAGGCCACAATCCTGTCTCCATTTCTCCTTCTTGTCAGGATTTGGGGCAAGCATGCACATACGACCTCTGTGTTTGTCAAGCCACTGGGGCTGGGATTCAAACCATGGTCAGCCATGTGGGATCAGGTTCCCTTAACAACCAAGCACTGGGGCCAGCACATGAGGAATCTGTAAATGAACGGTTAGCTGAAAATTATCTGCTGTAGAATAGTTTCAAGAATATCAGATCATTTCAGCAAACTTCAACATGTTTGGCTTGGCTAGTAAAGCTTTTTTTAGGAAAAAAATGTTTTTTTTCTCCTCCTCAGAGATCATGAAAAACACTTTTGAACATTTCAAAAGCAGTAACCAGAGTCTTCTCTTTAAGAAATAAAGGAGCAAAGCCTCTTGTTTTGCATTAAAATACTTGGTACAATTTAACTTTCAGAGGCTGTCAGTTGTGGGCCTCTTACCAATAAGTTCTCCATTCTCTTCAAGTTAAAAACAAATATATTTTGTGGACATGCCTACAGCTCTTCTTTGAAGGTGTGTATGTGTGCGTGTGTGTGTATGTGTATTCACTTACATTCTCTTATTATAGAATGTGATGTATGGGTTTCTTGCCCACTTACTGCTTGTAAATCATGGAGCGTTTTATGTCCCAAGCAGTCAGCAGTTGGTTATAAAATCAACAGATAGCTGCACTAAATAAACCTTCACTGGGTTACTCCTAAAGAATTGATGACAAATCAGAAAGTGAAGACAACTGCACAAGAATGATTCTCATCTACCTCTGGGAAACCACAAAGGTCTCAGGTAGGGAATTTTGTTTGTCTTGAGTTTTTAAGATTAATTACCAGATGAACTGCTAAGGAAATCAGTTTTCTGGGTTCCAGAAGTTTTCCTGTAGCCGAGAATTTGCCCTCTGTCACAAAGCCTCCTCTCCTGTAAATCATAGACAGAGACAAATGTGACGGGGTCTTCCAAAATTCATGAAAAATTCATCTCACATAAACTATGAGTGGATTCATTTTTCTGAACTAAAATAAACCCCTATTTTAATTCCTTTCTTTAAAAGAATTATTTAATTTTACTTATTATTATTATTATTTTTTAAAGTTTGCTATGAAGCACATGCAATCGACAGAGAGAGAGAGAGAGAGAGTGAGAAAGCAAGCTGCTAGGTCTGGGACTTGAACCATAGTCAGCCATATGGGAATCCAACACCTTAGCCACCATCTAGTGGCCCCTTTAATTCTATTTTTAATGAACTTCTGAAGTCTCCTTGTATGTGTTCTGGAGTCTGCGCATATACACGAGGTGTAAGAAGATAAAAAATTTTCCTTGTCTAACCTTTCCATTCATTAGTTTAAAAGAACAATTTTTTTTTTTTTTTTTAGAGAGAGAGATTTTTGCTATAGGGCTCCTGCGCTCACCAGAGAGACAGAAAACAAAAAATCATCCCCTAGAAGGGATGGCAACACTGCAGTCCCTTCTCCTCCGGTCTCCTCTCAGGATTTTGGGCACGCATGCACATGTGCCCAGTGTGAGTTTTAAGCTGCCAGGTCAGGAACTTGAGCCACAGTCGACAATATGGGAATCCAGCGACATAACCATTATGCCATCTGCTGGTCCCCAAAAGAACAAAATTTAAAAGTGTGTATGTATATATACACACACATACATATATATATATATATATATACACACACACATACACACACACATATACACACACGTATTCATGTATATATGTGCCTATTTTTAAAAATATATGGAATACCTCTTGACAGAAAATTTGGTAATAATTATTTCTAGGATGGAGGATGAGACACTGAATTTTCACTTGACTCCATGGTAATTAATGAATTTTTTTTTTTTGAGAGGTTTTTGCTACATGGCGCATGCGCTCACCAGAAAGACAGAAAGAGACAGAGAGACAGAAAGCGAGAAATCACCCCCTGCGGGGATGGCCATGCCCTCCTCCATTCTCCTCTCGGGATCTTGGGCACACACGCACACACACACACACACACACGTGCACATGTGCACGTGCACCCAGTGTGAGTTTAAACCACCAGGTCCGGGACTCGAACCACGGTCGGCTACATGGGAGTCCAGCGACATAGCCATTACACTAACTGCTGGTCCCATTAATGAAGTTTTAAACCACATTCATACATTACCTGTTCATAAAATTATTTTTAGGATAGAGGAGGAAGAAAGGAAATGATCTTTCTCTGTGTACTTCTCTGTTAATGTCATCTTCAGTTTTGGCGTAAATAATTTTCAGTGCTGCTCCTACGATGGTCTTCACAAAAGTTCACAGCAGGTGGCATGGTTGTTAAAGTGCTGGATTCCCACACGTTCGACCACAATTGGAGTCTCAGACCCAGTGGTTTGAAAATCACACTGGGCGTGTGTGTATGTGTGTGCCCAAAATCCCGAGAGGAGAACTGGGGAGAAGGGACTGTGGCATGGCCATCTTCCCTGTGGGTGGGAGTGGGGCAGGGGATGAGTTCTTATTTTCCCTCTCTCTGCTCTCTCTGGTGAGCACACATGCCCTTTGGCAAAGATCTAAAAAACAAAAAATCATGAATGTGTATTATGAAAAACTATGCATGGATTTCAAATTTTTTGCACTAAAATAAACTCACACTTCACTTCCTTTTTCCATGCACTTTCTGAAACACCCTCATATATGTAATGAACATGCAAGACACATAGATTCAAATGTGACATATATAAACTCATACTTGAGGACACAAATACATGGTAACATGGATCACATTGTCACACGCACACAGATGCAGAATCTCTGCTCAGGGAACAGAGCTGTGCGAGGTGGTGTATGCTGTGGCTCAAGTCCTCCAATGGCTACTGTCCAATGCAGCAGCAGCAGCACACCCTTCCAGAAGGTCACGGATTAAATTACCACATGGCTCTTTCTTTGGCAGTTTCTGCCTGGCCCCTACTGCCACACCTTGAGAAACTATTCCTAGCAAACAGTAATACACTTCTCAAAGGGCTACCACCTTTGGACTTTGAGAGGTGAAACTGGGAGTAACCTGATTCCTGGGGGGGGGGGGGGGGGGCGAGACGGGGTGACCTCAAACAAGGAGCTATGGGATTAACTGCACAGTTTTTCTCTCAGAGCGGTTTTGAAAGAGGGTGACCAGTCAGAAGAAGCCAGTGTCCACAGCAATTGCCCTGCCCCTTTGCCTCCTGGTTCTTTCACTGAACTCCCTATCCTGGGTCTCTGGGGCTGCTTTGATCTCACCTCCACCAGGAGGGACAGCCTGATCCCTCAACAGCCCGATTGAGACTGACAGAAACATGCTGGCCCCATTGAACGCCAAGACCTTGTGCAGGCTCTTCCCCAACTAGTTCACGCTCATGTTCCTTTGCTGGCTTCCAGTCCCAGGCTTGGACCAATTCTTTCCAGGTCTGCTAGGCCCATCTCTTCCTCTCCACTTTAATGGCTCTTTCTCTGGAGGAACCAGAGCTCTTAAAGAATCTGAGGAGAGAGGCTGGCTCCTCAGTGCAGCTACTCAGGAAATCAGATCCCATGTGGCAAATCTCCCACCTGGCTACACGTGCCCAATCCAGCGGGATCCCTGTAAACGTTACCTTATCCCCTGTAGATGTTACCAAAGAAAACAGATCTTTGCAGATATAATTAATTTAAGGCTCTTAAAGTGAAAGATTATCCAGATTATCTGGGATAATCTGGATGGGCCCTAAATGTGACCACATGTACCCTTATAAGAAAGTTTCAGAGGGAGAAACAGAAGAAAAGAAGGTTGCATAAAGCCGGAGGCAGAGACTAGAGTGGAGAGAGTCACAGGTCAGGGAATACAACAGCCACCAGAAGTTGGAAGAGGCAAGGAAAAGATTCTCCCCTAGAGCCTCCAAGGAGAGGATGACTTGCTGACACCTTGATTTTAGATTTGTGACTTCCAGCGCTGTGAGAGAGTACCTTTTCGTCCTGTTAAGCCACTCTTCCCCCCCCCACCCCCACTATAGGACATGTGCGCTTGCCGGAAAGACACAGAGACAGAAAACGAGAAATCACCCCCCAGGGGGGATGGCCATGCCACAATCCCTTCTCCTCCATTCTACTCTAGGGATCTTGGGCATGCACGCACACGCGCCTGGCGTGAGTTTAAGCCACCGGGTCCGGGACTCAAATCGTGGTCGACTACATGGGAGTCCAACGACATAGCCATTACGCTAACTGCTGGTCCCTAAGCCACCCGTGTTATGGTTATTTGTTACAGTAGCCACTGGAAACTTATACAAGCACCTAATTGTATAGCAATAATTATATTTTTCACTGCCACACATTCATAGTAAAAATAAATCAATAAAAATTAAAATGGCTAGTTTCAGGGACGAGCAGGTTGGGTGGTGGTTAAGGCACTAGATTCCCACATAGCTGACCATGATTCAAATCCCAGACCTGGCAGCTTGAAAATCACACTGCGCATATGTGTGTGTGCACCCAAAATCCCAAGAGGAGAATGGAGGATAAGGAATTGTGGCCTGCAAAACTCCAAAGAGGAGAAGGGAGGATAAGGAATTGTGGCCTGGCCATCCCCTCCAGGGGGTGATTTCTCACTTTCCCTTTTGTTTCTCTCCAGCAAGCACACTTGCCCTATGGCAAAAACCTTTTAAAAATTGCTAGTTTCACCTTAAAATGCCATTACTGGGGGCCTGTGGGAGGCTGCGCACCAGCGAGTCTGCCAAGGTTTCTCAGAGAGCAAACAATTGCCATGATTGGTTCCCTTCAAAAAACCTGACCTTCGAAACTTTGCTCTGATTGGCCACTAGAATCCCTCAAATTTGCATATCCGGCACCTCATGATTGGTCCAAAAGCAACCAATCATAACCCACCGTTTACAACCAATCACTGGCCCACTGTTTACAACCCACAAGCGTGTATATAACCACGATGCCTGGCCCACAGTAGCCAGACGACCAGGAAGATGACACAGACGACCAGGAAGACGACACAGACAACCAGGAAGAAGACGACGACCAGGAGAGCCTGAAGAGCTGAAACACCGCACAGTCTCCAGACAACCCTGAAGAGTTGGAACACTACATTGTCTCCGGACGACCCCGGAGAGCTGTGACACTGCGTCATCTCCGTGTTGCTCACAATAGACGATGCGACCCTTAAGAGTTGTAACACTGTGTCGTCTCCGTGCTGTACCTTGCTGCCCACAATAAACAGACGACACTGAAGACAGTGTCGTCTCCGTGCTGTAACACTACGCTGCTTGTCCCGGCTCTCACTCCTTCACTCAGGAAACCTGTTCAGTTGTCCTCCCCGGGTTGGGACAGGGGCCAGCAAGTGGTCTAGTGGTAAAGGCTCTGAACTTCCACGTGGTGAACCACAGTTTGAGTCCTGGACCTGATGGCTTCAAACACACCAGGCGAATGTGAGTACATGTCCAAAATCCTGAGAAGAAACTAGAGGAGAAAAGATTGCAGTGTGGCCATCCCCCCAGGGAGGATTTCTTGATATCTGTTTTTTGGTCTCTCTTTGTTGCTTCAGCAAGCACGTGCACACTACAACAAAAATCTCTCTGCAAAAAATGCCATTATTGATACATTAAAATGATTAATTTTGTTAAATCATGTCCCTTTAGTACATAACTTTTTAATAGTCTGTGTGACAAAAAGGAATAGCACACTTCTGCTGCATGTTCAGCTATGATGGCTTCTTGGAGAAGAAGCACTTCTGCCCTTGAATTGCCAGCTGAACTAGCCATATTTTTCATGGAACACCATTTTTATTTGAAAGACTGATTGACAGATGCACTGTAGTTATTCAGACTGTGCCTTTGGCAGACATTCTCTCAAAACCAAACAAAATAAGCCCACCACTTCAACCACAATAACAAGCAGTCTTGTCGTCAGTGATAACACTCAACCTTTCAAGTATTAATTAGAATTTCTGGGGAACCAGCAGTTAGCGTAATGGCTATGTCGCTGGACTCCCATGTAGTCGACCACGGTTTGAGTCCCGGACCCGGTGGCTTAAAACTCACACCAGGCACATGTGCGTGCATGCCCAAGATCCCGAGAGGAGAGTGGAGGAGAAGGGATTGTGGCGTGGCCATCCCCCCTGGGGGGTGATTTCTCGCTTTCTGTCTCTCTGTCTCTCTCTGTCTGTTTGGCGAGCGCACGCGCCCTATAGCAAAAACCTCTCAAAAAAAAAAAAAAAGAAAAAAAAGAATTTCTGAAAATTTATATTTGTCATCATGAGTTTGACAACTTTCCCAAAGTAGATTTGTCTTTTGAGATCAGTAATGATATTTAAAGATTTGATTTAGAAAAAAAAATTATATAATGAAATGAATCAATATTTGAAAGATCTGTGTAATTCAGTGAACAAATATTTTCCACATTTCTATCACATGATATTATAATATCATGCATGGATAAGAATCCATTCAACATGCAAGATAGACTGATGAATTTTAATGTGACAGTACAAAATATTCATTGATATGGTTTCAAATTCCACATGGCAATCAACCTTTAATAACTACCACATGGGTTTTGTTATAATATCAAAGAAAAATATCCACAAATTACCTGAGCCAACTTTTAAAAGACTTTTATATTTTCCCACTATTTATCTGCATTAGGACAGGATATAATTCAGAATATATAATTCAACCGTATCACACACCACAATGTAGAAGCAGATATGAATCTGGCTATCTTCTAAGTCAAATATTAAAGAAATTTATAAAAATATAAAACAATATTATCTTTTTTACTTTTTTTCTTTAGAAAGTATGTTATGTAACATGGCTTAAAGTTGTAACTTTTAAATAAATAAATACTTAAAAAATTTTTTAGTTTTAATTGCTAATATGCCTAATACTAATAAGTATTACTAATAAAAATAAAAGCTCATTGGGGTCCTCAGTATCATTTATGGGTCTAAAGGGTCTGCAAGATCAAAAAGGTTGCAAACTGCCGGCCTGTCTTATTGGAGGGTAGATATGGGGTGGAAATGTGCCCAGCAGTTGGTGTAATGGCTCTGTTGCTGGACTTCCATGTAGCCAACCACGATTTGAGTCCTGGACCTGGTGGCTTAAACTCACACCAGGTGCCCAAGATGCCGAGAGGAGAGTGGAGGAGAAGGGATGCAGCGTGGCCATCCTCCCTGGGGGATGATTTCTCATTTTCTGTCTCCCTGTCTCTCTCTGTCTTTCTGGTGAGCGCACATGCCCTATAGCAAAACCCTCTTTTAAAAAAATTATTTTCAAACTGCCTTTGCAGCTAAGTTTGACTGTGTGGCAAATTCTGGCTAGACAGATACAAGTAGAGGTTTTTGGAAGGGACTTCCTGAAAGCTTACCTGGAGAACAGATAGCTGGAGATATTCCTTTTTCTTTTTTAAAATTGCCATAACTGGGGGATACGCAGCAGGTGGCGTGATGGTTAAGGTGCTGTACTCCCACATGGCCGACAGCAGTTCAAATCCTGGTCCTAGAGGCTTTCTCTCTCTTCTCTCTTTCTCTGGTGAGCACATGTGCCCTGTGACAAATTGAAAATATAATAATAATTATCAATAAAATTAAATAAATAATTCTTTTTTTTTTTTAAATGCCATGGTGGGGCCAGTCAGTTGCATGGTGATTAAGGTGGCTGGATTTCATGTGGCCAACAACTGTGATTTGAGTCCCAGATCCTGTAGTCTGAAAAATATGCAGGGCACATGTACGTGCATGTCCAAAATCTTGAAAGGGGGTGGGGAATGGAAGAGAAGAAACTGTGGTATGACCGTCCCAATGGCAGGTGCTTTCTCACTTTCCCTTTCTCTTTCTCTCTCTAGTAAGTACACATACCCTCTGGCAAAACACCTTTTTAAAAAAATTATCAAATTAAATTAATTTATTAGTTATTATTATTCATTTAACCAGAGAGAGAGAGAGAGAGAGAGAGAAAAGCTGCCAGGTCTGGGACTTAAACCATAGTTGGCCATGTGGGAGTCCAGCACTTTAACCACCTCACCACCACTTTCCAGCCCCTAGCAAAATCAATTTTTTAAAAATTTTTAATTAAAAAAATTACCAGAGCGCATATGCCCTCACCCGAAGAGACAGAGGCGGGGGGGGGGGGGGGGGAGGTTTCCCAAGTGTTGTGGTCACTACACAAGATCGTCCCCTCCATTTCTTCATCCTTCTGGATCGGGGGCACCACACATACACAGTGAGTTTTCCGAGCCACTGAGGCTGAGATCTGAAGCATGATCAGCCATGTGGGATCTGGGCCCCTTAACCACTAGGCTACGGAGTTGACCCCAAGTACTTTTTTTGACTTTCCATTTTTCCTCATTGTTGAAGAGTACAACCTGTATAAGACCATTGCAGAAACCCCAGCAGCCACCTTGACCCATGAACAGACTTTGAGGATAAAGATTACTTGTTATCAAGATGAAAGAAAAGATTAAAACTAGTAATAATAGGGTTAGGTCCCCAGCGACCATGATGCTGCCTGATTAACTTTTAAATCTTCTTTAAGCCACAATTTTTTTTTTCAAAGATTTTGTTTTTAGAATTGTTTTTTATTGGGACCAGCAGTTAGCGTAATGCCTATGTTGCTGGACTCTCATGTAGTCAACTGCGGTTTGAGTCCTGGACCT
>NW_006205575.1:1414567-1415083 GCF_000334495.1 Tupaia belangeri chinensis
AAAAAAAAAAAAAAGAAAAAAGAATTATTTTATTTAACTTAATTTATTTATTTTAATTTGACCAGAGAGGGACAGAAAGAGACAAGGAGGGGAAGTGAGAAAGCAAGCCACAGGTCTGGGAATTGAACCTCGGTTAGTCATGTGGAAGACCAGCGCCCTTAGCCACCATGTCACCTGCCAGCCCCTTTAAGCCACTATTTTGATCTTTCTATTACACATTAGTGGAACCTAGTTCTGTCTCTTTTAAATATGACAGTATGCTGAGATGAGTGACAAGAAACCTAGCTTTTATACGGATTAAGTAATTATTTCCTATGCGTGTATTAGGACGTCAGAAAAGTCATGACATATTTTTCTGTGTTTTTCTATGCATAAATGCTCCATGACTTTTCTGATGATCCAATAGTTTAAGAGTGGGTTTTAGTGACCATGTCACTATCACCATTTTAATATGTGATATTGAAAAAAACATTATTTTGCAGGATTAGCATTCTAGAAACTCAAAAATGTGTTTGA
>NW_006205575.1:1415101-1417798 GCF_000334495.1 Tupaia belangeri chinensis
GGGAGTCTGTGCTACTGGCAGGCCCAGAGCTGCCTCTGACCATATGTGCCTTCGGGGCCCATGGTCCACAGAGGGGGGGCCATGTCCCTCCGGGGACCAGCATTGTCCTCACAGCTCTGCTGCAGTCCTCACTACAGGACGACAGACTATTGCAGAGAGAAGCAGACAGATTTGCCCTGGACGTTTCGGGGGCAGGACTTAAAATTCTCTCGAGTAAATTTCATTGTCACTCACACTCACTGAGCCAGAATGGCCCAAATAAACTAAGAGGCTTCCCGCTCCTGAATTTTGATGGTTGACACACTGAATTTCCCTGATCAGCCATATCAGTTGCTGTTTTCTTTCATTGCCACTATCAGTACACTAGCTGAATTCTCAAGTATGGTAGAAAGTCAGCAAACCTTGTTCATGGAACTACCCTGTAAGTAAAGTCCTCTAAACGAAGGCAACTTTCTTTTCTTTTTTTTTTTTTTTTTTGAGAGAGAGATTTTTTGCTAGAAGGCGCGCGTGCTCGCCAGACTGACAGAGAGAGACAGAAAGCATGAAATCACCCCCCAGGGGGGATGACCACACCGCAATCCCTTCTCCTCGGTTCTCCTCTTGGGATCTTGGGCAAGCACGCACATGCACCCGGTGTGAGTTTTAAGTCACTGGGTCCGGGACGTGAACCGCGGTCGACTACATGGGAGTCCAGCGACATAGCCGTTATGCTAACTGCTGGTCCTGTGAAGGCAACTTTCTGTGGAACATCAGGTGGCCTCTTCCCTTTCCTTACGCAGAATCTATTATATACTAAGTATTATTTACTTGCGGTGGGGGGAAATCGAGCCCAAGGAATAGATGGAGAGATACCCAAATGCCTTACTCATAAATGCCTAGCATTCGGTAAGGGGCACCAACTTTGGAGAAAGCAAATTTCCACCAGATTTAGAACAGATTCAAGGCAAACCTGACCCTTGCCCAGTGTAGCACAGACTCAATGTGATAGCAAGTGTTGATCACGCACTGAGCACACCTGCAGCGCTGTATGAAGGTCAGCTGTGGTTATTAATTTGCACTCTCCTGATAGAGAGATAAGGAGAAAAGTAGGCTGAATTAGAATATTGGCTCTGCCACTTATCAGCTGGATGACGTTAGGCAAGCCACGTAACCTTGCTGAGCACAAGAAATAATTACATACACTTTTTCACATTATGCTGTTCACGCTAGCATATGGACTAACACGAGCAAAAATGCTAACGTAGTTTGAGATGTGACTTTAAATCAATTTTACTCTAATACAACACATAATTTAGGATTATATTTGTTTTCATATAATTAAAAACCTCAAGTGACTTGAACAAAACAAATATATTTCTCTCTCACATATAAGAAGTCCAGAGATGGGTACTATGGGATGAGTCCCTCAGTTATCAGCGGCATAGGCTCCTATCTTTCTGCTTGGCCATCTTCATTCAGCATTTGGTTTTCCACATAGTCCAAAATGACTGCTGAAGTCCCAGCATTATGTTCACATTCTAAGTAGAAGGAAGGAGAAAGAGATAAGAAAGAAGAGCACACTTCTTTTTTAGAGAGAGAGATTTTTGCTATAGGGCATGTGTGTTTGCTGGAGACACAGAGAGAGGCAAAGAGAGAGGAAGTGAGAAATCACCCCTCAGGGGAATGGCAACACCGCTACACTTCCACCTCACTGAACAGGATTTGGTCACGTGACCATAATCAAGCTGCAAAGACGTTTGGGAAATGTAGTCTTTCTTTGTTCCTGTTGCTGTTGTTTTTGTTACAAAGGGAAAAGAATGTGATAAATATAGGATCAGAAACTAGCAGCCTCTTCTGTACTTGGGTCTCTCACTCATTCTCTAATTTCAGCCTGGATTCAAATACCTGCTCAAATATTTGGCACTTTTCAAAGATGTGCTTTTTTGAAACCCTCCACTGAACCAAAAATATTAACTTTGAAATGTCAAGTATAAACATGCATGACATATGCAAGGTTTTGGCCAAAGAAGTTAAATTTGTAATTTTAGAATGACAGATGGGGTTTTTAGCAGGATAGAATCAATGAGTTACAGAACATCTTGTAAAATGATAAGCTTTTGACTAAATCATGACACTAAGACTTGTTTATGTCATATATTTGTCTTATTGTGTTGGATTTTTGTGGGAGTTTTGGGTTCTCTCTTCTCCCCATATGAAAGACATGACTTGTTATGGAAATGGTGACATTAAATTCATACGGCAGATTTTTGTCTCTATTCACATTGACAAAATTATGTAAGTTCATTCCAGCAATTGTGATTTAACAAGCTTAAATTGTCCAGAGTTTAACTTGCCCCCCTGAGTTGGTTGGGGAGGGAGGAGGAGAGCAGGAAGCCAGACACCTCTGGGAGCTGCTACAACTTCTTGGGGGCACTAGAGCTATATTTGGTGCAATTAAGTTGCTAATTCAGTAAAAACTACACCATTCCCTTATGGCCTGAAAGAGTGAAGTGCAGCTGCTAACCATGGCTGATTTACAACCAGGGACTGACCTAGGTACCAGGGGAAATGAGCCAGATTCTTCCAAGAGCCTAAATCACTCTCTCAGTCAGGCGATCAGAACAGCGTGCTCACCCCGGGCAGAGCAGAGTTGGGCAGCCTCCAACACGAGGCTTGAAAAGTTCCCAATTTCCAGCAGGATGAGACCTTGCCTCTCCC
>NW_006205575.1:1417961-1420259 GCF_000334495.1 Tupaia belangeri chinensis
CCCATTCCTCAGAAGGATACGGGAAGTATAATGCATCCTTCAGAAGATCAGGGTCTAGTCCCTACACTCTCCTTGACCCCAATCCCTACCCGAGGGATTGTATTTTATGACCTAAAAGGCAGAGAAATACGTATTTAGTGTATGATCTTTCCTACTAGCAAGTTCAGGTTATTGGGATAGTGTAGGGCCAACTGGGAAGGGCAGGGCCAATCTGAAGGGTTTATTCAGGTTATATTCCACACTCTCCTAGTAGGTACATTTCACAGTACAGGCTTATTCTGTCGTTCTTAACAAGGTTGCATATTAAAGTCACCTGAGTAGCTAAAAAAAACAAGCCACCAGACTGTAACTTATACCCATGAAGTCACACTATCTGGAGAATGACCAACACATTGATAATGTCTAAAGTTCACATGGTGTTTCCAAGCTCAACAGCCCATGGTCTGGTTTACACAGAGTTTGATGTGAATGGGGCCCCCTATAGTTGTGCTGGTATAACCTGCACAGACATACGTCATAGCCGGGGCGGAGACGGAGAAGCAGAGGTGGCAGAGGAGAGTAAGGACATGGGTGTGCCTTCCAGAAAGAAAACAAGTCAAGTGAAAGTCTAGGCATTGGGCCTCTGGCCAGTATCCTGTGATGAGGGTCTCCTGTAAACTGGATGAATAATTAAGGCATTGTATGATTCAGGGTTCCTGAAAGGTTTAGACATTCTTTAATTTCTCTCCCTCTTGATCTGCTCCAGTTCCTGGGCTTGATTTCTTGGGTATTGTCTAAGATAGGTTGTTCATGTAACAAAAATAACATCCAACACTCAAGCATCACTTCAGAGTCCTGAAGCGCTATTTCAATGCCAATTATGCTCACCAGGTTACAAAAATCATGAAATCTCTGCACCTGTTTCTGGAATCCAATTCCTTTTCCCTTTCAGGTCCAGAAGCCATTGAACTGCAGCGTTGATTTTCCATAAGCTTCCTCTTCTTTTTCTTTTCTTTTGTTTTTCTTTCTTTATTTTATTCAGTTTTTTTTTATATATTCAATCACTCTATACACCATACAAAATGAATTTTCCCAGCATGAATACACTGTATATTAATCCATTCAAAGATATTACTCTATACATTATCATCAACAGATAATTTTCCACTGTTGTATTTGTTAAGCGTTTTTTCTATGCATAACAAAATACCCAAAAGTCCAAAACGAAGTATTAATAAATTCAGCTATGTGGTTTTCCATGAGCTTCTAACACAGAGGTTTTCCATCTATGGTGTCTTCTATGATTTGTTTTTGTTTTTTCTTCCTTGAGTTTTTAAATTCCAATGAAAAGGTCTGGAAGATGAGTTTCAGGGTGAAGCGTCATTCTCAATGTGGCCTCACCCTTGACAAATTTCACCCTCAAGATGCAGCCCCAGGTCAAATAGCCCGCTAATGTCCACTAAGGCTAGCACAGAGGAGACACTCAGAAACACTTGGTGGAACAAGAGAGGAAGTGAAGCAGGTGTAGGCAAACCATGCTGGGAGGCTGCCAGTCAGAACAAGGGTTTTGGATGTTGGGAGGAACGACTGTGGCTGTGGAGTATAGAACATGCTTCAGCAGGTTTTGATTAGACTGATGATTCGTCTGCTCACCGTCCTTACCTTGATAAAGGGGCCTCCCTGCACTGTCCTGGTGAGCCCAGGTGAAGGCCGAGGGCATAGCCTTGTCCTTATGGGGGGGGGGAAAGGGGGCAGGGCTCACATTTTCCTGCAATCACTGGACTTCTACATGGCTGACAGTGGTTCGAGTCCCAGACCCTGTGGCTTGAAAATCATGCCAGGCACATGTGCATGCATGCCCAAGATACCAGAAGGAGAAAGGAGGAAAAGGGATTGTGGCATGGCTGTCCCCCCAGGAGGTGATTTCTCACTTTCCCTCTCACTGTCCTCTCTCTCGCTCCCTCCCTCCCTGACCAATGCACACTTCCTAAGGCAAAAACCTCTTAAAAATAAGTAAATAAAAATAAAAATTGTGATATTTAAGTCACTTCCCTCTTCTCCTGTCGTTCCTATAGGCAGATCATGGCCTAGTTAAGCAGGACCAGTATCCCTATTCCAAGGCTCTGTCCTGCTATTTCAGATACTTTCTCCTGGAAGTGCCATCCCACAGCCTGCTCCTTCTGAAACACGGGGCTTGGAGGGTTGACCTGCACACGCCGGCATCTCCTGAAGCTAGTAACAACTCTGTTCGGTGGGATGAACAATTTGTGTTTACTCACGGCCCCAGGCCCCACTCACATCAATTTGAAATCACTCTTT
>NW_006205575.1:1420290-1435406 GCF_000334495.1 Tupaia belangeri chinensis
GAATAATAATCTTCAAATGGAATAAAGCAGGAGCTGAAAGTCCCACAAAATGCAGTCAAATGAGATAAACATGTTCCTTAAACAATGCACACAATGATGGTGCCACTACGAGCCTGTGTATCTATGTTCCGGACGACGTCCCAGTCTCAACCCACAGCTCCCCGTCTAGTGAGGAACAAGCGAAACTTGTAGCTGTGAAGACTCAACAGCACAGCACACCATCCCACATCCTAAGGGAGTATGTACCTAGATATATGGAAGGGCTCTCATAGTAGGAGCTGAATCTTGTTCACGCAGTCTTGCATCTGGGCCATGTGTTCATTCTCGACATTTCAAAGAAAGTATTTGAATGTTAGTTCTCTATGGACTTTAAAATAGACCCTATTCATCGTCGGCAGCCCTCATTTGGCACCCAGGATAGGCTCCTTTGCGCAGCTGCCTCCACTTGTACATTGAGATGTTGAATATAAACTCCTTAAGGTCAGGGACCCTGGGTTATAGCAATACCTTTACCTTCTTCTATGAAGAAGCCAGTCCAAGTCCTACACATACAAAGGGACTTCAAAAAATTAATGGAAAAGTGAAATTTAGGTACAGGATTGTTCTAGTGCCAAAAACTTTTTAAAATCCATGTGTGTGTTTTTTTTTAATAAAACAAATTTTCCATAAACTTGTTGAAGACCCTTCAGGAGAAGTTGGTGCTTATGTTTACGGATGAACAGGATGATGCAGCACTACCCAGAAGAGAAGAAAATCCACAGGACAGATTATAACCGAACACATTTAAGGGCATTTTGCTCCTGGAAGCCCTAAAGAAGCGTGGACTCATCTTTGCGCTCTTATCTCAAAGTGTGGGCCGTGGGCCAGCAGTACATGATCAGGAGCTTGTCGGAAATCCTGGAAGTCCTAAAGAAGCGTGGATATTCATCTTTGCGCTCTTATCTCAAAGTGTGGGCCGTGGGCCAGCAGTACATGATCAGGAGCTTGTCGGAAATGCGAAATCTCGGCCTCCACCCCAAATCTTCCAAGCCAGGGCCTGCATTTTAACAAGTTTCCAGGTCATTTCTGCATATTAAAGTTTTGGAAACCCTGCTCAGTCTACAATGCCAGCACGTAGTTGGCTGAGAGCAGTGTTCAAATAAGGTTATGGGGTGTGTGTGTGTGTGTGTGTGTGTGTGTGTGTGTGAGATGACAGGGAGGAGCCCACAATAACCCAGCTGACTTGCCGAGTGCTCGTCTGTGACCAGTGCTCTGTGTGCTACGCTATCCAATCCTCATGGAGAACCTCAGTGGTAGCTGCTATTGTTCTCCCATCTCACTAGGCAGTGAGCTGAAAGATGGAATCAAACCCGCAGAGCACACACTCGTCACGAACCACTATGTTATGTAGACTAGGAGCTGGAAAAATCTAGTGGAGTTTGCTATTTTTGTAACACCTTGAAAGAATTCCTAACTGAAAGGTAGATATATTAATAGCTTTTGGGACCAGCAGATAGCATAATGGACTCCCATGTAGTTGACTGGTTTGAGTCCTGGACCCAGTGGCTTAAATTCACTCCAGGCGCATGTGCATGTGTGCCCAAGATCCCAAGAGGAGAATGGAAGAGAAGGGATTGCAGTGTGGCCGTCCTCCCTGGGGGGGGTGCTGGAGGGCGAGGGTTCATTCCTCGCTTTCTGTCTCTCTCTCTGGCTTTCTGGCAAGTGTGTGTGCCCTGTAGCAAAAACCTCTCTTCAAAAAAAAAAAAAAGTAAAACAGGCTATATTGATAGCTTTGTACATGAAGCAGCTTCATAGTGATGGATCTTAGGACAACCTATATCGTTTATCCTGAAAAATATGGTACTGAGGAACCAGAAGATGGCATAATGGTTACGTCGCTAGATTTTGCATGTAGTCCATTGACCATGGTTCAAGTCCTGGACCCAGTTGTTTAAAACTCATGTTGGTTGCGTGTGTGTATGTTCCCAAGATCCCAAGAAGAGAATGGAAGAGAAAGGATTGTGTCATGGCCATCCCCCCTGGGGGTGATTGCTTGCCTTCTCTCTCTGTCTCTCCAGTGAGTACACATGCCCCATAGGAAAATCTCTGGAAAAAAAAAAAGTTACTGAAGTAATATATGCTTCCGGTAGAGCACAGGGAAAATTCAGATAACTGGGGTCAGCTGGTGGTGTAGTTGTTAAGGTGGCTTGATGCCAAATAGCTCACTGCACGGTTTGAGTCCTGGACTGACTTGGAAAACACACCAGGCACATGTGCATGCATGTCCAAAATCCCAAGAGGAGAATGGAAAAAGGACTATGCATAGTCATCTATGCCCTACAGGGGAGCTCGCTCACTCGCTCTCTCGCTCTCTCTCCTCCTTCAGCAAGCACACATGCCCTATAGCAATTTTTTCTTAAAAAGCAAAGAAAATGTAAACAAAAAGAAGAAAACTTTAAAACTACCCTATATTGACAAGATAGATAATTTGTTGTTAGTTTTCTATAGGGCATGTGTGCTTGCTGGAGAGAGACGGAAAAGGAGAGTGAGAAAGCACCTCCTGTGGGAATGGCCACATCATAATCCCCTTTCCTCCATTCTCCTCTTGGGATTTTGGGTGGGCATGCACATGTGCCCAGTGTGTTTTTCAAGTCTCCCAGACCGGGACCCAAACTGACCAGTAAGCCATGTGGGATCCAGCTGCCTTAACCACCATGCTACTGGCTGGTCCAAGAAAGTTACATTTTAAAATATGCATTCTTCCTTATATCATATATAGATATGTGCAGGCATATGTATATTTTAATACTTTTTTTTATTGCTGGAGGGCTTATGTGCACACCGGAGAGACAGAGAGACAGAGAGAGAAACAGAAGGAGAGCACCTCCAAGTGGGGGTGGTGCCACACTGCAATCCCTTGTCCCTTTGTCCTTCCTGTTAGGATTTTGGGCATGAACACACATGCGCTTGATATGTGTTTTTAAGCTGCTGGTGCCAGTATTTGAACTGCCCTTTACTATATGGGATCCACCTCCCTTAACCAGTGTTCTATAGACCTGGCCCTTTATACCCATTTTTAACCAAAAAGGAATCATGGTATCCACGCTATTTTATGACGGCCTGTATTGTAAAACACCTATAGAATTTTAGATTTTCTCTAGCCCTAACTTTCTCCTCTTCTCTGCACCTGTGTCAATTCCCATCCATTCTTGAAAGTTTAGCTCAGGTTTCACCTCCTCCAGGAAGCCTCCCCCAACTGCTCAGCTCAAGGATGCCTGGTGTTGCCGGCCATCTCTGCCCAAGTATTGATGTAGTCCTCAGCCTCCAGCTCCTACTCAAGGAAGAGCTGCAGCCACAGTGAGTCCCTTCCTCTGGGTTCAAGGCTCTTTGGGGTGTTGCATATACATGCACCTTACCTGTTCTCTGCCCCGATCCAGCGTGTCTGCTGGCTACTCCCTGCACTTACCTGACAACAGTGACATGCCACCCTCTCCTGGCCACAGCTGACACTCGCTACCGACCAGGTTGTACCAGAATGAACAAACAAAATAGGCGAATTTCTGCTGTCTGTGACCTATCTCATTGGCAGCTTCATGAGGTTCACCCTGTATTTCCCCTCTTGCATTAGGATATGACCATTCCTCCCTTAGGTTAGTTCTGACAGCCATTCTGCCCAATTAGAGGAAAGACTCTTTACCCAACTGCCTTAAACCCCACCCTGGCACAAAGCAGAACAAGCTCTCCTCTTGGTTTCCTTCAGGCTCCAGGAGGACCAGGTTCTCCATGGACCTTTCTTTCTTCCTTTAGCACCTTCTCCCTTAGCAGCTGACTCGGTGCCTTGGATGGGCAGGATCAGAAGACAGTTGAGCTCAGAATGATACCTCTTCAATGATGGCTTATCCATGTCCCTGGCTGGCCTGGCCTGGCCACTACAAGGGTCCCACCCTTATGTGGCCACATGAAAGGTTACCAGGGCCCATGCTTCCCCGTTGCCTGGAGGATGGTGTAGACCACATCACCATCTCTCATGAGGCTGCTGCCGCATGGCCTCACACATGTCTAGACATCCCCCATTTCCTGGTGGGTGTCAGCTCACACCCTTGCTGTGGGTCCTTGACGTAATGAGCACTCCCTTTGCACCAGCTTGCTGGGTAGCACCAGAGGATCACACGGCTGGGCCCAGCCTGATTTTGAATGGTAACTCCAACATTTGCTAGTGTGGGTCCATTTCTTTGGCACTTCAGCGGTTCATTTTTCTCACTTGGTAAAAGGGGAACTAACAATGCCTGTTTCCTTGGGTAGTTTCGAGGATTCAGCAGAATGGTCCATGAGAGATGCTGAGGACGGTGCCTGGTACATAGGAGGCACTTAATAAACAAAGTCGCGGCTGTTTCTTGTGACCGTGATGGGTCCCTTGAGTGCCCCAACAGCAGCTTGTGCCTCCAGGGCTTTGCTCTGTGCCTAAGTGCGTATGTGCTGGGTGAGTGATGAATGGTGTCCCTCAGAGAGCAGAGGCAGAGGCCCCTGTGTGGTTTATAGAGAAGGAAACTACAGGTGGGGGCAGGCACATGTATTTCTGTGAGTGCAAAGGGGAGCATAGAGG
Source organism: Tupaia belangeri chinensis (assembly GCF_000334495.1). NCBI lineage: Eukaryota > Metazoa > Chordata > Mammalia > Scandentia > Tupaiidae > Tupaia > Tupaia belangeri. Next base: position 1,424,873 of record NW_006205575.1, read on the forward strand.
AGTCTGTGTCAGAGGGGGGCTGCGCCCCGTCCTCTTAGCTCTTGGTCATACTGTAAACACCAAGGGGCCAGCAGATGGTGTAATGATTATGTCACTGGACTCCCATGGTTCAAGCCCTGGATCCTGTGGATGGAAACTCATGCTGGGTACGTGCGCATGTGTGCCCAGAATCCCAAGAGGAGAAGAAATTGTGGCATGGCCATCCCCCCTGGGGGGTGATTTCTATCTCTCTGTCTCTGTCTCTCTGGTGAGTGCATGTACCCTAGAGCAAAAATCTCTCTCAAAAACAAAAACAAAACATCAAACCCTCAACCTTATGTGCTCCCAGCAGCCCCCCACACTTGGGCCTGGTTAGAGTTTCTCTGAAGCCTCAGGTCAGAGCAGCGCATTCTTTAGAACCGGGGGAAAAAAGCATCTTCACTCCATAGAGGAGTCTTTTAAGCTCCAAGAATCTGGAAACAAACTGCAGAGACATCATAAATGTCAGAATCTGATGGCTTCAAAAGCAACTTTTTCAGTTCCAAACACTTACAAAGACTCCAGATTGATTTATAACTTCTCAAGATCTGCACGAATGAAAAGGAACAAGAGGATGCCGACTCTGCAGGGAGACACTCCACACTGTGTGGCTGGGGTTCCGAGGGCTCAATACTGGGAGGAAGCCAGGGATGCCCTGACGCATGTGTTACCGCCCGGGGTCCCTGGCACTGTCAAGTCTTCTCTACTGAAACCCACCCCCAAGTGACCCCCTGAGCAGCTCTGCTCTCATCTCAATTACTCCTACGTGCCACAATGTTTGCATATTCAGCTTCGTAGTAACACATATTAAGTTTCCGTTTAGCTCTGTTTTCATGGAAAGGGTGTGGGTAACTAACCCCTTTGGCAAGTGAACATGACAGACACAGGACAGTGTGAGCAGACACGAAGTGGTCGTGATGCGGGAGCAGGGCAGGGGGGTGGCCAGTGGTTAACCTTCTCCTTAGTTTCTTATGCTCTCTCAGTGAGGATTTCCCCTAAAGATATAAGACTTTTGGAACTTCTGCCTCGTGGGGTTGTAGGAGGCACACATTTTAGCAGGACTGGTTATATATATTCACGTAAGTGCAAGATGAAAATGTGGGGCTTCTTGTTCAAACATGATGAAGAGTTTCAAGATGGCAACGGCAGAGCTTTAAGCCAAGTGTGAGGTCCGTCTGAGAGTGGAGCTCCATGTGACTGACTGCATGGGTCTCATGACCATGTAGTCAACCCTGCATTTTAACCACAGATAGCTCAAATCAAGACCTGTCATGTTTCACAGCTGGCCCTATAACCTAGTGATTAAGGGAACCAGATTCTACATGGCCAACCACAGTTTGAATCCTGGCCCAGTCACTTGAAAAAACACATCGAATGCAAGTGCATTTGCCCCAAATCCTGATGGGATGGAGAAGGGAGGAGAGGGATGACGGCATCACCATGCCCTACTGAGGGTGATTTCTTCCTCTCTGTGTCTTTGTTTCTCTTTCTCTTTGGCAAGTGCACATGCCCTTTGGCAATTAAATTAAATATATGTATACACACACACACACACACACACACACACACACACATATATGGAAAAAAAAGAAACATCACATTCCTTTATTTTCCTAAAACAAAAGTTAGTCTCTGAAAAATTGGAGTCCTGGGTTTCTATGTGATGCAGATAATCCCAGGAGTGAAATGAAGCCACAGGCTTGGCCTTGCGACAGTCTACTTTACTGTTGCTCCTCGGGCTACATGAAGCTGTGGTAACCCCAGCTCTCAGCATCTTCTTCTGGGCGCTCCCAGGGGGCTCAGAGGGGGGTCTGGCAACTTTCCTCCTCCACTGACTGCAAGCTTGACGTCCACTAGCCACCAGATCCCTGCCTCCCTGTGTTCCCTGATCCCCTGCCCCTCCCGGCAAGTCCGGGAGAAGTCAACACCCTGTTCAGGATCTGGCTGCTACCACCCATTCAAGACATGTCTTCTCCCCATCCCTTCCACAACGTTTCCACGTGAACCCTCCTCAGACGGCCTTCAGGAAGATGCCGCTGCCCTCTTTCCTGGGTGGGAGATGGGAGAGCATGGGGCCCACGTCAGCAGGGCAGATTTTTCATATTCTCACCCTACTGGCTTCAGAAGTTGTGGTGAGACCAGGGCTTGTGCCTTCTGCCTATTCAAATCACCTTCACGGTTTTTATCCCTCAGAGGACTGGGGGAGGTGATTGATGCAGAGTAGGACAGATACCTTGCTGAATTCTGCCTCCATGGTCCTCCGTGACCTTGACTGTGTGGACCGTGTAGCAGCATTTGTCACTCAGGGTGGCCGGGAAGGGGAAATCAGAGCAAGTGCACACACGGAGCCCTTCCTCACTGCTCGCTCTCTCTCCTCCCTAACCTTCCTCTACCTCTAACCTCAGCACAAGCGCAAACCAGGGGAAATCACAACATTGGCTCTTTAACGTTTATGTATTCAGAGAGAGAGAGGAATAGAGATAACACCCCTGACAGAGTCTTGACACTACAAACCACTTCTAGCTGCGTCAGCCTAAGTCACGGGCACACAAGTGCCTGGCAGACCAGGGAGGTCTCCAGACACACACCAGTAACCTTCCCACGTGCATCTGCCTGGCAGACTGCTGTGTTTTACTGCTGCACCACTGTCTGGCCTCTAGCGTTTCAGAGTTTTGGAAAACTATCTGAAGATGCCCATAATATGCCTTTGAGTGAAAAGGCAGGTGACAGACCAGCACAGCCTGGTTTCATGTATTATATGTAACATCAGCAATGCTTGGAAGGTTCACCAAAATGCTGATGCTTTTCTCTGGATAGTAGGATTTCTTTGTATTTTTATGATTTAAAAAAAATAATAGCTATATCTCTTTTTACAAAAACTTAAAAATGTAAAACATAGCCATCTAGTTGATAAGAGCAGTTCACCGAGAAGATTCCCTACAAGTGAAATATTTAACTTTGTGTTGGGTCACAGAGCAGAGATGTGAGTGTGGAACATAAGCTTTAGTCATAGCTGTGCCCAGTATAAACTGATCTGGCCCCTCTTCAAGAATCATTTGGCTGGGACCGGCAGTTAGCTAATGGCTATGTCGCTGGACTCCCATGTAGCCAACTGTGGTTCAAGTCCTGGACCTGGTGGCTTAAACTCATGCCGGGCATGTGTGCATACGTACCCAAGATCCCGAGAGGAGAAAGGAGGAGAAGGGATTGCGGCGTGGCCATCCCCCTGGGTGGCGATTTCTCGCTTTCTGTCCGTCTCTCTCTGTCTCTCTTTCTGGTGAGCGCATGCACCCTATAGCAAAAACCTCTCAAAAAAAAAGAAAAGAAAAGAATCATTTGGCAATATCAAGCATAACTAAAAAATGATACTCTAAATTTCTCTGAACCCAACAATTCTTTTTACAGCCCCTAGAGAAACACTCCTGCATGGAGACAAGGAGACACATGAAAGGATGTCAACTGTAGCACTGAGCATAAATGGAAACAATCCCAATGTCCACTAGTAGGGAAACTGATAGTAAAATGTGGTACTTGCTATGATGGACTATAAAGTGAAAACCTGATTTTTCTATATAATCATTGTGGAAAATCTCAAAATATCATTCTGAGTCGAAATCAAGTTTAGATCTCCTTTATGTGCATTAGAAACACAAACCATTGTGTGTGTGTGCGTGGGTTTATATGTTTACCTACCTACCCACCTACTTGCCTAGCTGTGTGCGTGTGACAGCACAAACAGGACTCAACAGAAGCAGCCCACATTGATATTAGCAGTTCCCAGGTCACAAAGGCCTATGCAGAGGACTGAAATAGGACTGAAGAGGGTGGTGGGAGTTGGGTAAGTAGCCCATGGCTGCAATGTTTTATTAATTTATAGAAAGAAAATCTGAAACAAATATGGCAAAAATTTAACAACTATAAATTCTGGATGGCAGAAGCTAGGATGTTTATCTTTTTTATGTTGTTCTATATTTCAGATTTTTCTCAAAAAAAAAAAAAGAGAGGGAAGGATGGAGGGATGAAAAAAAGGGGCAAAAAAAAAAAAAAAAGAAGAAGAAAAAAGAAACCCCATATACATGCATACACAATCATATAAGCACGCACCTCTTGGATCCAGAAGAAAACTTCATGATGGGGGCCAGCAGGTGCTGTGGTAGTTAAAGTGTGGGACTCCCACATGACCGACCATGGTTTGAGACCCAGACCTGGAGACTTGAAAATCATGTCAGGTGCATGTGAGCAGTGTGCCCAAAATCCCAGGAGGAGAACCACATACATGCATACACAATCATATAAGCACGCACCTCTTGGATCCAGAAGAAAACTTCATGATGGGGGCCAGCAGGTGCTGTGGTAGTTAAAGTGTGGGACTCCCACATGACCGACCATGGTTTGAGACCCAGACCTGGAGACTTGAAAATCATGTCAGGTGCATGTGAGCAGTGTGCCCAAAATCCCAGGAGGAGAATGGAGGAGAAGGGATTGCAGCATGGTCATCCCCCCAGGAGGGTTATTTCTCACTTTGCCTCTCACCGTCTCTCTCTGGTGAGCACACCCGCCCTATGGCAAAAACAAAAACAAAACCAAAAAACTTCAGGATGAAAGTGTGGGAAAAATCATTTATTGTAAGCGCCAGTTTATCCTTCATATTGGAGAATGTAGAGTGTTGGTATATTTATTGCCTGAACAAAAAAAGAAAACCTAGGAGATGAGGAAAGGTGAGTATATTAGTGAGAGTAGGCTAGGTTTTGCTGCAATAATAAACAGCCTCTCAATCTTTTTTAAAAAGAATTATTTAATTTTATTTATTCATTATTATTAATTTTTAATTTGGCCAGAGAGAGACAGAGAGAGAGAGGAAAGTGAGAAAGCAAGATGCTTAGGTACGTAACTCAAACCATGGTCAGCCATGTGGGAGTCCAGCCCCTTAACCACCATACCACCTGCTGGCTCCTAACCCTTCAATCTTAACAAACTCCATTTTTGTGTTCATACAAAGTTCACTGCACATCCTGGTGACTCTCCAGGCAGTTGTCTTCTAAGTGGGGATTCAGACAGTCTTCATCCTGAGACTCCACCATCTCAATCCAGGGCCTCCCTGTGAGCTGCAGTAGGGGAGGGGAGAAACAGGACCACACAAGGGTTTTCACTGCCTCAGCCCAGAAGTCATATGTGATGTTTCCACTCACAGTATTGGACGGAACTGGTCTCATTTTTCTGCCCAACCGCAAGTGGTCTGAAAAGAAGCTACTACATGCCCAGGAAGGAGGTGGGTGGGCTTTTGGTAAGCACTGTCACATAGGCTTGGGAATCAGATCTCCTAAACCCTAATCCTGGTTCTGGCATCCTAACTCAGTGACCATAGGCATAATATTCTTGCCTCAGTTTCCTCGTCTCTACATAGTATAATACTACAACTATCTTAACGAATTGTTCTGAGAATTAAATGAGTTAATACGTATAGTTTAGAACAGGGCCTGACATGCCAGAAATGTTCAGCATTGCTCTTACAATGATTATAACAGACTCCAGCAACGTACCTCATTTCTGAGCAAAACTTACAACAGAAGAGAACTGAAAATGACTGCTTTTTTTTTCTTTTCTTTTTTTGAGTCGGCCTAGAGGAGACAGGAGGGAGTTTGGTGCTTTCCACCAGTGAATGCAAAAACATATCATTAAAACGCCACCCTTCTGAGGTTTAAGAATGTGTGGCTCTGTCCCCTCCCTCATGAAAAGGTCACCTCCTTTGAAACCAGGCTCCCTGTCCAGGATTCTCTCCTTTCTGCTGAGCTGTGGCCAGGCTCCTCAAGGCTCAGCCCTGTGTCCCATCCTCTCGGCCCTCCTGCCAAGACCAAAGCCATGACACTTCACCTCACTGAGCTGCAGTACACGTCAGACCTCGCTGTTCAGGGCTTGCCATAAGCCATCTCACACTTCCTATTACCTCCCTTTCTGTGCAGCTGTCTTCCTAGTTTTGCACATCTTATCCTTACTTGCAGCCATAGCATCCCTCTGAGTACTCTGCCCTGAGGTTGCTGAGGACAAGCTCACCGGGGTTCTGTGGGCTCCCCTGAGGGCATGTCCTTCAGGACATCATTCCTTTTCTCTTGTTCTAAAGTTTATTTCTTCTGTGAGAGAGACAGAGACAGTGAGCAAAAGACAGATTCGGGTACACTCCAGAAGGCCTTCACATTATAATCTACCCCCAGTCCCAGGTCTGGATTACAGACACATGCCTGTGCCCAGTCTGCTCAGGGAGGTCCCAGGATGCAAACCCAGGACCTTCACCATGTGTCACCATTGTGGATGGCTCTTCTTTTCCTCCTCCTCCTCCTCCTCCTCTTCTTCCTTCTTCTCCTTCTCCTTCTTCCTTCTTCTCCTTCTTCCTTCTTTTTCCTTCTTCTCCTTCTTCCTTCTTCTTTCTTCTTCTCCTTCTCCTTCTTCTTCCTTCTCCTTCTTCCTTCTTCTTCTTCCTTCTTCTCCTTCTTCCTTCTTCTTCCTTCTTCTCCTTCTTCTTCCTTCTTCTCCTTCTTCTTCCTTCTCCTTCTTCCTTCTTCTTCTTCCTTCTTCTCCTTCTCCTTCTTCTTCTTCTAATTTGGTACAGGGTGCATGAGCTCACCAGAAAGAGAGAGAAATCACCTCCAGGGAAAGTGGGGGGATGACCACTCTGTAGTTCTTTCTCCTCTCAGGATTTGGGCACGCACACACATGTCTGGCGTGTTTTTCAAATCACCAGGTCCTAGACTCGGGCCTTGCAATGGGCCATGTGGGAACCAACCACCATAACCACCATATCACCTGGCTGGCCCAGGATGGTCATTCTTTTTTCTTTTTTGATTAAAAGGAAATTATTTTATTTCATTTTAAAAATATTTTTATTTTAAATTTATTTATTTTACATTCATTCACTGTCTATCATTGTAGCATACAAAATGAGTTTTTCCATCCAGAATATACTATATATTGGCTCAATCAAAGACATTACCACACATTTTGTCTTCAACAAATACATTTTCCATTTCTTGTTTCTTATATATTTTACTTCTCCCCTTCCCCCCCCACCTTGATTCCCTCTCTCTCACTCTCTGCCATTTCCCACCCTCCTCCCACACTGTCTCTGGTATCTACAGTTGCTTTCTTTTTTTTTGTTTTTTTTCCTCCAAATTTTATTGATTCACAAAAGATCTTAATTAAATTAAATAATTTCAATAGTAAGTGCAGTTCATATAAACATATTTATAAACAGATATCTGACTTTAGGCATAAAACTCAGTAAGAATGAACATACTATGAAGCAGCACCTAGCTGAGGCTATATAGCTGAGTGCAGCCAATATGTAGGTATGCTATTTATTTATTTATTTTAATTTCAAGAAAAGCAGTTTTAGCTTTAATAAATCAAAATTTTAAAAATGTTAAGATAATTTGCTTAAGACTTAAAGCCAGGAAAAAGGTTAGGATTCTGGTCAAACAGTAGGAAGATACTAAAAAGTCAAGCAATGTATATGGACAAAGCTACAATCTAGCAACAAGTGCACGTAATTTTCTTCTGAAACTTTTTTTTCTCTCTTCATTCTTCCTTTTACTACAGAGAAGCATAAACTAACTTCTTTGGAAGAAAAAAAAAATTTGTCTCAATTTGGTCTGTTACTTACACAAGTCCCCTAAGAATACTAACTGATTTAGTTGGCTTTGCTGGATACTTTTATAAGGAACTTCAGATTAGACTCTTTAAAAAGCTCCTCCAGTCTGCTGAGCCACGTCAAAAATTCACCAACTGACTGTGTCTTCAAGTACCTGTAATTGAAGTTTTTTCTGGCTGTCAGGAAGTGGAATTATTTTCTTTCTTTTTTTTTTTGGAGAGGTTTTTGCTATAGGGCACATGTGCTCGCCAGACAGACAGAGAGAGACATAGAGACAGAAAGGGAGAAATCACCCCCCAGGGGGGATGGTCACGCCGCAATCCCTTCTCCTCCATTCTCCTCTCGGGATTTTGGGCACGGACACACACGTGCCTGGCGTGAGTTTTAAGCCACCGGGTCCGGGATGCGAACCGTGGTCGACTACGCGGGAGTCCAGTGACATAGCCATTACACTAACTGCTGGTTCCCGAGGAAGTGGAATTCTTTACTTACCTGGCAGGCAGAACTGTTTATGGTACCAGACAATCTTTCCAAGAGTTTCTGTTGGCTTTCTTAGGTCTACCTTAGTTCCTTAGCTTTCTGGTCATATCTTCAAATATGACATTCCAGTCAACGCCCTGGCTCTAACCAGTATTTCCAATTTCTGATGCAAGGCAACAGATATTATTGAACTTACACAATTAACCTTTCTGCCACAAAATAAGAATGCTCACACACATTTTCTAATTCTAGAGAGGTCAGGAAGGAAGAAAAGTTTGTTTCAATTTCAAAAAAAAATTTTTTTTTAACAATTGCTGAACCTTTCAACAGCTCAAAAGAAAATAAAAATCTTACTCTAGAAATCAAAGGATAGAAGAGAATCAGTAATGTTTTCATCGAAAGTCATAAAATTTTATTTCACCAGCTAGGTCTCATGTAATTAATCTTCTTTTCTGTTGAATTTGCAGCGTTACTGTGGTTCGAACTTCCCGTTTACATCCTGGAACTGATATTTCCAGACTTGTCCCTACCATTAAGTTGGTCATTTTCATGGTTGTCTTTTTCTTATTCTCTTATTTCTGTCCGTCTGTCTTTAGTCTTCCTGTTATAGCACTCTCTTCAAAACTTCTTGAAGAACTGGTCTGGTATTGGCAAATTCTTTTGGGTTTTGTTTATCTAAGAATGTTTTGATCTTTTCTACCCATATGAAGGATAATCTTGCCAGGTATAGTATTCTTGGTTGAAATTGTTTTTCATTTAACACTTTGAATATAGTTTCCCATTCTTTCCTTGCTCGCATTGTTTCTGGTGAGAGGTCCAGTGTTACCCTGATGGTGTAAGCTTTGGAAGTAACTTGACGTTTCTCTTACCAATTTTAGTATCTTGCTTTGTCTGTGATTTTGGCCAATCCAGCTATGATGTGCCTTGGGGAAAATCTTGGGTTGATTCTGTTTACGGTCCTTTGTATTTCTCATTCTGGATATCTGAATGCCTGCCTAGGTTTGGAAAGTTTTCTTCTAGGATTAGAAAAGAATATCAATGCCATTACGTTTCTTTACCTTGTCGGATACCAGAAGGTAATTATCTGGATGTCTGGGAGTTTAATATTATCTAGTATTTCTTATATATTATTCTCATTTTGGGGGATTACTTTCTCAGTCTTTAGAGGTGATTTTTTTTCTAGGTCAGATATTTTTTCATTTTTTGGGGGGAGGGGAGAGGTTTTTTCTACAGGGCGTGTACACTCGCCAGAGAGACAGAGAGACAGAAAGTGAAAAATCACCCCCTGGGGGGATGGCCACACCACAATCTCTTCTCCTCCATTCTCCTCTTGGGATCTTGGGCACTCATGCACACACACACCCGGCGTGAGTTTAAGCCACCGGGTCCAGGACTCGAACCGCGGTCAACTACATGGGAGTCCAGCAACATAGCCATTACACTAACTGCTGGTCCCTAGGTCAGTGGTTTTGTCTTCTACCTCTGAGATTCAGTCTCTTCTGCATGGTCTAATCTGCTTTTGATACTTTCCAGGGAGGTTTTGATTTCCTGTATTATAGCCTTCATCTCTAACAGCTCCATTTGATTCTTTTTTTTTTTTTATGGTATATATTTCTTCTTCAAATTGTGGAAGAACTTCCTCATCTCCTGGAGCCATTGTCTCTTTTTCTCTTGCATCTTCTGGAGTTCATTGTCTCTCTTCTCTTGCATCTTGATTAGTTTTGTCACTATGACTATTCCAAAGTCTTTACCTACATTTCCACGAGTTCCATTGTACTGTCTGTGGATGATGAAAGGTTGTTCTTTTCCCTTGGGGAAGATATATTTTTCTTGTGTCTCTGCAGTGCTTTCTGGTCATCTGATGGATTATACATTTCTTCCTAATTTCTTGGAGTTAATTCTGAGCAGTCAGAGGCATGCAGGAGGAGATGACCTGCATCTCTCTGCAGTTCTGTTTCCCCGACTCTCACCAAGCAACCTGCACTTTTGTTATTGGAACTGGCTATTACAAAGGCCACCCAGTTTCTAGAGAACAGGTGTACCTGGGCTGAGCTACAGTGTTTCAACGGAGAGTTCAGAGGTGTGTGGGAGGAGATGAACTGCACTCCCTCTGCAGCTCCATATTTCTCCTGATTCTCACTTTGCAGTCTTTCTTCTCTGATTTTTGTCATTTGGTGGTGTATTCACTTTTGGCTAATTTGTTAAACAAGGATTCTGCAACTGTAAGCTTGTCTGCTTCCCTTTAGTGTGCAGTACTTCTGTTCCAATTTTTCTCCTCTACTGTGTTTTGTAACGTGTTATCCACAGAAAGTTTAGATTTATGAAGAAGAGTTTTTCCCTTTTTGCAGCAGGTACAGTGGGGGGGGGGGGGTGGGAAATTTAAAGGAAGCGGGT
>NW_006205575.1:1435516-1439844 GCF_000334495.1 Tupaia belangeri chinensis
TCGCCAGAGAGAGAGAGACATAGAGACAGAAAGCGAGAAATCACCCCCCAGGGGGGATGGTCACGCCGCAATCCCTTCTCCCCCATTCTCCTCTCGGGATCTTGGGCACGCACGCACACACGCCCGGCGTGAGTTTTAAGCCACCAGGTCCAGGACGCGAACTACGGTTGACTACGTGGGAGTCCAGCGACATAGCCATTACGCTAACTGCTGGTTCCCAGGATGGTCATTCTTAATTGAAGATTTGAATGGACTTTAGGAGGCTCTGTGAACCCTCTGAAATTGTGCAAAATCTTCTGTGCATGTACGGATTTGGGGTTAGAAGATTTAAAACTTTCATTAGAGTCTCAGAAAGGTCTATGACCTCAAAAATAGGGTGAACTCTGTTCTCTGAAGAAAAATGAAAGAACTCAGTTGTTTCATCTGCAAACTGGGAGTAATGACAGGTGCCAGCATGTGAGGAGTGCTCAGGGAATGCCAACTCATTAGTACCCGTGACCTGGTCCCAGAAATGCCTCCGGTTTCTGGGAAAGACTGCTCTCTCCCCTTTCCTCACTCCCATGCTGTAGGTCAGAGGTTCCCAAACTTTGGTAATTATTAGAATCATCTGGGGAGCTTTAAAAATACAGATTCCTGGGCTCCATTCCAAGAGCAATGGATGGCAATCACTAGGAGGAGGCTTGGAGCTCTACGTCTGTATCAAGTCTCCTCCTCCACTCAGTGGGTCTAACCACCAGCGAAGTCTAGGAGTCACTGCTCTGGGGCTCTACGTGGCCCTGCCTCACATGCCACACTCCAGGAGGCATTCTCATCCACGCCATTACTCATCCTGGGAGGTATGTGTCCAAGGAAACTACCCAAGTCTTTGAGGGAGCCCTGGGTTGCAGTCTTTCAGAAGAAAGAATGAAGTATCTTCTTAATTATAACCAGGTCTATATTTAGGCCAGGGCTTACATGGCCTCTTGAACTTCAAATAAATACCTATTCCGTTCCTTGTTTAAACAGGTGTAACGATATCGGTGGTGACTAGATTTATCCAGGCAGGAAGGCAGCTCCCACAGCTGTCAGAGCACAGTGTCTTTTCATTCCTCAGAGCAGAGAGAAGTAAATGCACAGCTTCTGCCCGGAGCTGGAGCCACAAAGGGCATGCCCCCTCTGATTGCGGCTCTCTGGTGGGATTCAGAGCCAGCTTGGATGGTATGGACCTCAGATGCTGTAAAGGCCACTGCAGCCAGGCCATTCTAGGCTGGCAAGGCCTGCTGACCCAGAATGCCTACACTCCCCCCAACATTTGCACACATTCCCACACCTAATGCACAACTGCCATGCACACATTCATCCAATACTCATGCAGACTCTCACATACTCTCTCACGCACCCAGGCACACATGTATTGATACCCATCTAGCGTGCACACACACACACACACACACACACACACGCCCTTCTCTGTTGCCAGAATCCTATCACCCAACCATGAGAGTTTACTCCTAGGGACTTTAGACGTACAATTCCCTGTCAAAATGCCTGGAATTTTCCTGATTTTAACACTTAAAGCCTCACCTCCTGGCAGCATATACCACCACCACCCCACACTCCCACCAGAGTGCTGGGTAAACTGGGATGCCTGACAGGCACCCCCTGACAGGTACCCCCAGGGAGAGATCTGATGTGCTTGCCCAGCCAGGCAGTGTCCTATGCATGAGAGCCTCATGAGCTCTTCCAAGGGTGCACTGGGCTCCGGACCTCACGTGGTCCTGCAGTCAGTGATGCTGGATGCCAGAAAAGCGCTCTCCTTGGCAGCAGGCCCAGACCCTGCCAGCACAGAGTGGGGTCTGGTCATTGGGGCTGGAACTTGGTCATGGATACGTGGTTCAAGCTTCTGAGGTGATTGGAATGGGCAGCTAGGGTTGAGAACCAGTGAACCCAGGCAAAGGACATGTCAGCCAGGTCATTCCCTGGGGCCTTCCTTACCCTTCAGAAGGGCAATGGGGCTTCTGTGTAGCTAGCACAGGGTGGAGGTCCTAGTCTTGCCTGGACAGCGGGAGCTTGAGTCTCCCTGCTCTCGGATTTGCAAGTGACATTTTATCCTCTAAAGCAACACACAACTCTATGCATTTACTGAGCCTCAGTCCAGTTTGCAAATAATTTCCACTGAGGGACCAGCAGTTAGCGTAATGGCTATGTCACTGAACTCCCATGCAGCCGACCGCGGTTCGAGTCTCGAAGGCTTAAACTCATGCCAGGCGCATGTGCATGCATGCCCAAGATGCTGAGAGGAGAATGGAGGAGAAGGGATTGAGAGGCATGGCCATCGTCCCTGGGGGGTGATTTCTCACTTTCTGTCCCTCTGTCTCTCTCTGTCTTTCTGGCAAGTGCATGCATGCCCTATAGCAAAAACCTCTCAAAAAAAAGGGGGGGAAACCAGCAGTTAGCGTAATGGCTATGTCGCTGGACTCCCACGTAGTTGACCACGGTTCGCGTCCTGGACTCGGTGGCTTAAAACCCATGCCGGGCACGTGTGCGTGCATGCCCAAGATCCGGAGAGGAGAATGGAGGAGAAGGGATTGCGACGTGGCCATCCCCTCTGGGGGGTGATTTCTCGCTTTCTGTCTCTTTGTCTCTCTCTGTCTGTCTGGCGAGCACACGCGCCCTATAGTGAAAAATCTCTCAAAAAAAAAAAAAAGGAAAAAAAAGAATAATAATTTCCACTGATGCCACTGGCTGAAGAACTTGCACCCCAAACCTTACCTGCAACCCAAAGAGCTTTCCAAACAGCAGTTCCAGCTGCGCCTGGCTGCCCACAATAGCAAGAATCCTCAGGAAGGCTCACGATTCTGACAGAAAGTCAGTCTAACCACAGGTGTCTGGGAATCAGGTGGGGCTGAAGAACGGTGGCTTATAACAGGTTCTCTGAGAAGGGGCAGAGAGGAGGGTCGGAGGAAACAGCAAGAGCTTCGGAATGCGCTAACGCTAAATTTGTACCTTTCTCTCCACCTATAGTTCTGTATGTGTAGCTTTGGGGAAGTTACTTTACTATTCGGAGCCAGGGGGTCCTCCTCTAAAGAGTGCAAAACCATGCCTACCTCAGAAGGCTCTTGACAGTATATCCGTGACAAGCACAGGTCCTGGCTTAAAGTGGGCAGTGATGAAATGACAAATGACAGCTACTGAAAAACAAAATGAATGGGGACGCTGTTTTATTCTTATGTTGTACCAGAGTGTTCCCATCACATCCAAAGGAAGGTATTCTTTTCCCATGTCACATAAACAATTAAGTTAACGAGTGTTGATTTCCCATGGCTGTTGTAACAAATTACCACCAACCTAGTGGCTTAAAATAATGCAGCTTTATTGACTCACCGTCCTGGAGGTCAGAAGTCTGGAATGGGGTTCACTGGACTAAAATTGAGATGTTGGCAAGGGCTGTGCTCCTTCGGGAGGCTCCGGGGGAGAATGCATCCTCCTGACTTTTCCAGCTTCTGGAGGCTCCCTGAATTCCTTGGCTCACGGCCCCTACCTTCATCGGCAAATCCAGCAGCAGCGCTTCTTCAAATCTTTCTCGGACTCTGACTCTCCTGCCTGCCTCTTTCACTTCTAAAGACCCTCGTGGAGGGCTAGCAAGTGGTGTGGAGGTTACAGCTGCTGGATCCTACATGGTTGACTGCAAAGTTTGAGTCCAGACACAGTGGCCTGATAAACGTGCAAGGCGTGTGAGTGTCCCAGCTCAAAATCCTGAAAGGAGGATGGAGAAGGGTTTGCCACTTGGCCATCCTTCCTGGAGGGTGCTTTCTCACTTTCCCCCTCTCTGTCTCTCCCTGGCAAGAACACATGCCCTATAGCAAACTATATAAAAATTTTTAAAATTAGGGACCAGCAGTTGGTGAAATGACTATGTCACTGGACTCCCATGTAGTCGACCATGGTTCAAGTCCTGGACTTGGTGGCTTAAACTCACGCCGAGTGTGTGTGTGTGTGCGTACGTGCCCAAGATCCCAAGAGGAGAATGGAGGAGAAGGGATTGCAGCGTGACCATCCCCCCGGGGGGTGATTTCTCGCTTTCAGTCTCTATGTCTCTCTCTCTGTCTTCCTGACAAGCGCATGCGTCCTATAGCAAAAACCTATAAATAAAAAATAAATTTAAAAAAATTTTACTTAAAGAAATAAAGACTCTTGTGTTTACACTAAAACTTTTCAGATAATCCAGAATAAACCCTCACCTGAAGAGCCTTAACTGAGGGACCAGCAGTTAGCATAATAGCTATGTTGCTGGACTCCCATGTAGTCAACCATGGCGAGTCCCGGACCCAGTGACTTAAACTCATGCC
>NW_006205575.1:1439975-1486529 GCF_000334495.1 Tupaia belangeri chinensis
TTTACTGCAAAAACTCTGGGACCAGCAGGTGGCGTGGTGGTTAAGGCGCTGGACACTCCCACATGGCTGACCAGGGTTCGAGTATTGGACCTGGTGGCTTGCTTTCTTACTTCTTCTCTCTGTCACTCTCACCCTCTGTCTCTCTCTGGTCAAATTAAAAAAATCAATAAATGAATAAATAAAAAATAAAATAAATAATTATTAAAAAAAAGAAAAGAAAAAGAAAAAGTTGTGTCAGTTTTAAACTTTTTATCGGCCAAGTTTTTTCCTCTAACCTTTGACACCTGGTTCTGCTAGTTGGTAGCAAATGCTGGCAGAAGGCTAAAAAAAATATTGAACCAATTACTTCACCAGCACATTCAGAAACTGCCAATCAGGGAATTGGGAAGTTTCCTTCACACGTGTACGTGTGTGTGAACCTGTTTACTTGTGGTTGTGATTTTATAGCACATGACATAACAAGGTCACAGTTTTTGCTTGTAAAATTGTTCCTGGCACATTTGAGGGGACGAGTCTGTTACGTGGTGCCCTGCAGAGATGACAGTGACTTTGCAGGTATTTTGATCTCTGACAAGTGTGAAGACCACCCCTGGGAGCTGCCAGACTTAGAATTTTACATGACCATTCCTCTCCTAAGAGGGAGACCCGGTCACCCAAGCAGGGAAGAAATACTTGAAAATGCAGCAGAATCAAGACTTGATTTTTTTATGTTCTTTGAATGAGTTGAGACGTTAAATCTGGAGCTTGGCCGGGAAACTGGAACTTAGTGGGAGGTCTGTGAGGGTGGAGGGTGGGTTTCAAAACACAAAACAGGTGGTTTTCGGTGGTGCTGGCTGGCTGGGGAGCAATGGGGAGGAGAGTGGGGAGTATACAGCAGGCAGGCTTCTGGGAGGACAGGCCCAGCACCCACAGCCTGAGAGCAGAGGGTGACAGGTAGGGGCTCTGGAGATTCCTGCAGCGAGGGCCTGGGACTGCTGACTGCCCAGGCAGCACCTCAGGACTGATCAGGAGACCTGGTGCTCGGGCTCAGAGGCCAAGGGTGGAATGAAATCCAGCCATGCCTGAAGTCGCCCTCTGCCCCCCACACACACCCCAAGAAGACCACAGAGCCGCTTCCTCTGATGAAGCAGCAAGGATGAAGGCGACCTGGAATCTGAAGCCATGAACCCAGCCAGAGGCAGGATCAGCCAAGTCTGTGACAGGCTTTAATTACTTTAGGGTAAAAAATCTGCTTTGTACACATGCCAGGTGTCTATGCGTGCAAGCATTTCAATTTTTGGTTTGTTTTACCTTTCGTTGCTGTCGATGTTGTTTTAGTAACACTCTAAGTCAGAAGAGGATGCTGGGGTCTTTGTCCTTGGCTGGGAAGCCCCAGCTGGAGAATCTAGGAACCCTGTGTTGCCAAAGCCCTGGAAGTGAATCGTGGAACTGTGACAAAGAACATTCTAGAAGGTGCTACTCTTGAGTCTCCTGGGGAGCCTTTCATGACTTCCTTAACATGTTGCATGGACGAGGGGAATGGTGATTTTAGTGGCATTTTAGGCACTGGGGACAGAAAGGGAAGCATCCTCCTACCAGACATTAAAAGGGACAACGGAACCATGCCCCTCCAGCTTCCACGATGGACGACAGCACTGTGTGCATGGCTTGCCAGAGAACGCAGAAGCACTTCCGGACACACCAGCGGGTTGTGGCTGCCCGTTCTCCCTTGACTTTCTTCAGCTCTTACATGAAAACCAAAACCAAATAGAAACCGACAGTCTTTGTCACAGGCCTGCCTGACATCAATTAGCAGTAACCTCTGGCAAGTGGCAGAGGCAGTCCTGTAAAGGGCTCCGAGATGTTTCAACAGGAGTTGTTTAACGTGCTCTCTAAATGAGCGTTCTAATGACCATTCGCCTGGCAAGTCACCCAGGTTCCAGAGAGCAAAATGGTGACACTAGATAGGTGATCCTAGGAGCGAGGGATCAATCTGTGGCCAGAATAAGGCCCCAGGGCCCGCAATCCCTGCCTATTCCATTAACATTAGGAATCTTGCAACCATGTAGCAAACGGATGTCCCAGGACTAGCGACTGAACGCTCAGTCCCAGAGCTGTCATTCCAAGCTTTTGTCCAGAAAACATGTCCACGTTTCATGCTGAGGGGGGAGGAGTGGTGGCAGAGAGAAGGGGCAGGTAATTTATTCAGGAGCTGGAAGCCGGGGAACAGATTTGGTAAGCAAATACCTCAAAGCCCACTGGAGAGCTCCCATAAAACATAAACCCACTGCAGCAACTGGAGAGTGATTTAAATCCAGTCGGAATTTCTGGGGAGAAGGAGTAAAACTTCTCAGCCCTGTTCAAAGCCTCATGAATAACTTCACCTGACACGGGACACTACACCAACAGAAACCTGGGATGTCCGAAGGAAAACAGGTTTTCAACTAATCTCTGTTCCTCACGTCTATTCCTAAGTGGGGAGCCAGGGTGGGAGGGGAACCCAGACAGGAAGCTCACCGTTTGTAGACAGTTATATTTTGTCCTTGTGAACAACGTTGGATGGGAAACACATTTTCTGGCAGATGAAAGCTCGCTGGCTGGGCTGGCTAAGGGAAGGCCACGCAAACTCGAACTATCAGGATGTGGAAGTCATTTGTAACTCCCTCTAGGCTAGTGCAGGCTGTGAAAAGGAGAACCTAAAACGCAATAAACACCTAAGCTGGGATCTGCAGAGGTGGCGGCTCGTTATTCAGTTGCCTTAAACCCCATCTCCCACCTCCCACTGCAGACTCAGTGTCCTCCTCTACAGAAGTCACGTTATGGTGAACCAACAGCTAGACGGCTAGCCTTTGCAACTGCTGCTGGAAGAGTCTCCCGCCTGTCCTCGCTGGTCTGGGAAAACAGCCTTAGAAACAAGGGGTCCGGGGTAAGCGGAGTTGCTAGAACCTTCTCGAAGATCCCAGGGGTCTCGCTCCCTCAGGGTTAGCCCTGTTGCCCTCGGAGCGCAGCCCTCCCTGCCCGCTAAACGCAGCGCATCAGCTCGCGACCTGGGTGCCTGTCAGCGAAGTGGCGGCGACGACGGCGTTCCTGGGTGGCCAGGACCCAGAAGCAGCCGAGTTGTCTTCCCCTTGATGGCCACAGGAGGGCAGCAAAGAGGGCCCGAGGACGCTCGCCAGCCGAGAAGCCGGTGGCGCTAGGGGGACGCCAAAAGGGCTTCCTGGCGCTGGAGCCTGGATGGCGCAGGCAGCCCAGGAGGCGGCTGGGGTACCCGGCGGGCAGAGGGGCGTGGAGGGGGCTGTGCGGGAGACAACCACCGATCCCCAGGAGCAGCCCCACGGTCGACCACCTCTGCACCCAGGTTGTGCCGCCCGCCGATGGAGACCGGAGCCCTGCGAGCGGCCGCGAGGGGCGCTCTCAGCGCACAAGGCTCTGAGCCTGGGGAGAAGCGCTCCAACCTTCAGAGGGCATTGCGCCTGGCGGGAAAGGGGGCGAGCTTCTCCGGGGTTTCTGCTGCCCCTGGTCTCCAACCCACCTTCTCTGCATCTGGAGACCCAAAATCAGCCCCCGTTTTCAGGCGGTGTGAGCCTAAAGAACATGGATTTAGAACATACACTTTTATACTGAGTGCTGTGGTTAAGAAAGCGTAAACAGGAGCCAGCTTTGTATAGTTAAGAGGATGGGACCTTCCCACTTTCTCTTTTCTCCACCATACCTCATCCGTGCAGACATATTTCTGTCATTCCACTACGAGAAGTGAATGGTTGGCCTGGTTCTCTTCCCTTCACTAAATTGCCACCATTTCTCTTCTTCCTGCTCCCGACACATTTGAGCCCCAAATAGCCAGAGGTGCTAGTCCAGAGGGCTCCAACATACATGAAAATGGTTTCTCTTCTCCCTGCTCCCAGATTTAATTCCCGACACATTTGAGCCCCAAATAGCCAGAGGTGCTAGTCCAGAGGGCTCCAACATACATGAAAATGGTCTAGGAAAGGGAGAAGGAAGACGAAATACACCTATCAAAAGTCAACTTGCCTTGGGACCAGCAGTTGGCATAATGGCTCTCTCTCTCTACTCCCGCATAGTCGACCGCAGTTCAAGTCCCGGACCCAGCAGCTTAAACTCACACCAGGCGCGTGTGCGTGTGTGCCCAAGATCCCGAGAGGAGAATGGAGGAGAAGGGATTTCGGCGTGGCCATCCCCACGGGGGTGGGGGTGTGTGTGAAGGAGGCGGTGGGTGATTTCTCGCTTTCTGTCTCTCTCTGTCTGGCCTGTCTGACGAGCATGCTGGCCCTATAACAAAAACCTTTCAAAAAAAAAAAAAAGTCAACCCCCCCTCTTTGTGGGTTGTCACCAAAAGCAGACATTAGATTGTTTCATAAAATATTTTCTGGACTTTTAAAACAACTTTATTCTAAATTGACTTGCACTGATTTGTTTCACTGGTGTAATTTATTTTGGAAATTTACTTAACCTCACAGAGGATGCCTAGTTTGTATGTTCATTAGTCCTAGACCTTGGTTCAAAAGGACGGTGGAACTGCTGTCCTGAGTCAGAAAAAAAAATAAAAGCATCAAGATGGAAGCAGCACTAAAGCCAAGTCCAGTGGGATCTACAGAGTGGTCCTAAAAACGAAGTCCTGGTCTTCCTCTGCCTTAGTGCGTCCTGGTAGTAGACTGTGTGTCTCAGTTGAACCAGCACCTGCACTGGTCCAGGCCTGGTGCTGTGTGGAGCCGGCGCTGCAGAGGAGGCTGGAGGCTGCAGCCCAGCTGCACTCCCTTCCATGAATGAGGCTGGTCACCCTGGGCACGGAGCGATGCTCTGACTGAGCTTCCGCTGGGGCAGCCCTGGGCTCGTAAGGCACTGGCAGTGTGCTTTGCCCCTTCATGCTAGGATGCTGGCCTTCCAGTAACTCATCGTCCGTCCACTTGGTCCTGGCCCAGGCCAGCTCCTCTGCACTTTTTTTTTCTTCTTAGAGGTTTGGCGGCTCATTAACATCTCCACCAGAGGGTGAGCAGGAGAAAGGAAAGCCTGGAGCTCAAGGAGGCCTTGCCATTCTGGTAGTGAGTGCCTCCAGGGCTGGGCTTGGTGGGAAAAGTGCGCCGCTGCTGGTTACCACGAGATTTTGGGATTATCGGTGGATTTAATCTGGTCTTCTCACATCTACCATTTCCACAAATAATTAGAGTTTATTAGACACATTCAGATGTTGCATTAGCCTCAAAGAATTTAGAGAAAATCTAAATAGGCTTAAATACCATCTCGGAGTCCAGAATGTTAAGCTCTGTGCCTCAGATAATTAACATTTTTAGGGCCTTTCTCCTCCAGCTATGATCACTCCTAGGTAACAATTTACTAAGGACATTTTAAATATATATAATTTTTTTTTCTTTAGTCATGGTAGAGCACATGCAGAGAGAGAGAGGGAGAGAAATGGTCAACCCCCTTCCCAGGGTCTGATCACAAGGTGATCTTCCTCTAGTGCTCCAGTCTGTAGGATCTCGGATACACATGTGTGTGTCCATCATGTCACAGGCTGGACCCAGAAATCGAACCATCACTATGTGAGATCTGGTTTCTCTTGAGCAGTATGTTCCTGATGCTCTGTAACAGATTTGCTGGAAAGGATGAGCTAATTAGAAAAGCAGATGATGCATCACTGTTTCATTAAGAAGATCTAGACCAGGTGGGACCAGCAGTTAGCATAATGGCAATGTCGCTGGACTCCCACGTAGTCGACCGCAGTTCAAGTCCCGGTCCCGGTGGCTTAAAACACGCGGGGCACGTGTATGTGCATGCCCAGGATCCCGAGAGGAGAATGGAGGAGAAGAGACTGTGGCGTGGCCATCCCCCCTGGGGGGTGATTTCTCGCTTTCTATCTTTCTGTCTCTCTCTGTCTGTCTGGCGAGTGCACGTGACCTATAGCAAAAACCTCTTCAAAAAAAAAAGAAGATCTAGACCAGGTAACATTGGAGACTCAGGACTTTTCTGTTCTCCAAAAATTTGTTCTGATTCTGAAGGTGCTGAGAAGAGCCCCTGATATTTATACATGTGAGAGACCTTCAGGAAGAGTGTGATTTATAGGTAGCATCTCATGTTCCTGTATTATTTAACCATTTTTGAAACAATTTTATATTCATTGTCACATTTTATCTTCATCATAACTGTGAATAGACAGGGCGAATATTATCATCACCATTTCTTTCTGATGAAGAGACGTAGTCACAGTCAGAAATCTAGGAAGAGCAGAACAGAATTAAAATCTAGATGGCATGATGGTTAAAGCTCTGGACTCCTGCATAGTCAACCATGGTTCGAGTCCTGGACCTGGCAGCTTAAAAATCAAGCTGGACTTGTGTGTGTGTGTGTGTGTGTGTGTGTGTGTGTGCATGCTCAAAATCCCGTGGAATGGAGGAGAAGGGATTGTAGTGTGGCCATCCTCCGAGCAGGTGGTGATGGGATGATTTCTCACTTTTCTTCTCTCTATTGTTCTCTGGCAAAGGCACATGCCCTACGGAAAAACAAAAACAACAACAACAAAAAATCAGGGCCTTCTGATCCCCTTCTGCACACCATTGAAGTTCTGTAATACAACATCATAGTTTCTGGCCCAGCTTGGTCATGCAGTTCATAGCATACTAGACTGCAGTGCTGGAAGCCATACGGCTGACCATGTGTTTGGACTGGCCTGAAAACATGCATGGGTGGCCAAGATCCTAAGGCTCTGTGGCACTGGGAAAGGGCTATTGCAGTGTGCCGAGATTCTATTAAAAATGCTTTTTTCTTTCTCTTTTCTTTCCTCTTTCTCTCTCTCTCTCATGTGCTTGTGCATGTGCTTATTATCATAAAAAAATCATAGTTTCTTATTGGACTACATTTTCATGTCTGCTGTATGTTCTTTAAATGGCCACTACACTAAATATGCTCATTTTATACTGGTTTAATTATGCACATTCTACTCATGAAAAAAAGTTTGAGTCATTTTAAACATAGTATTTCCTTTAGAATTCTATTGTTATAATTTGACTTATTAGTTATATTTTCTGTCCCCAATAATCAGCAAGGTTTTAATCTGTGTTGGATAATTTCCTAGTCACTTGTAAATTATCACCCAATATTCACTTTATTCTCCACATCTTCTTTTCCATTACTAGAATCCAAGTGGATCCTGAGATATTCCCCAAAGGAGTGAATCAAGGTCCCAACTCGCCAAAAACAAAATAAAAAACAAAACCCAAGCACAAATAAAATGCTTAGGGCCAGCTGGTGGTGTGGTGGTTGGCATGGCTGAATCGCACGCAGCGGACTGCATCATCTGAGTCCTACACCTGCTGGCTTGAGAAACACACCAGGCACATGTGTACATGCCCCAAATCCCAGGGAGGGGCCAGCAGGTGGTGTGGTGGTTAAGGTGCTGGATTCCCAGATGACTGGCTGTGGTTGCAGTTCTGGACCTAGCAGCTTGCTTTTTCACTTTCTCTCTCTCTCTAGAGAGTACATATGCCCTGTAGCAAATTAAATAATAATAATAATGATAATAATAAAATTAAATAAGTAATCCTTTGGGGAAAAAAATCCCTAAAGGAGAATGGAGAGGAAAGGATTGTGGCATGGTCCTCTTCACTGGGGAAGGGGTGATTTTTCTCTCCCTCTCTCTCTCCAGTGAGTACACACACCCTATAACTAAGCTTGAACAACAATGCAATAAAATGCTTAATATATGTAATAACTACAAATTATTATATCTATATATTTTTTGGAAAGATCAACTAAAAGGGGCCAGCAGATGGTGTAGTGGTTAAGGCACTGGACTCCCATGTGATTGACCATGGTTTGAGTCCCGGACCCAGCAGCATTAAACTCACACCAGGTACATGTGTGCCTAAAATCCCGGGAGGAGAATGGAGAAGGGATGGTGGGGTGGTCATCCCCCTGGAGAATGATTTCTTGCTTTCTGTCTCACTGTCTTTCCAGTAAGAGCGTGTGCCCTATAGCAAAAATCTTTCTCAAAAAATAGATTGAGTAGAAAAAAAAAAAAAATACTCAACATGCTGATAGTCCAATCCATGCTTGAAAAAACATTTCAGCCTTTTCCATCAGCACCATCCACATTTTAAAAGACTGACTTTTTTTTTTTTGGAGAGATTTTCGCTATAGGGCGTGTGCGCTCGCCAGACAGACAGAGAGAGACATAGAGACTGAAAGCGAGAAATCACCCCCCAGGGGGGATGGTCATGCCGCAATCCCTTCTCCTCCATTCTCCTCTCGGGATCTTGGGCACGCACGCACATGCACCCGGCGTGAGTTTTAAGCCACCGGGTCCGGTACGCGAACCGCGGTCGACTACGTGGGAATCCAGCGACATAGCCATTACGCTAACTGCTGGTTCCCAAGACTGACTTTTCAGGGGCCTCCCCAAAGTATTTCCTTAAACCTCTGCCAACCTGGGGGTGGGGTGGGGCGTGGCGATGTTACATAAATATCTGCACTGAGTTCCTGGACAGGGCTGCACTATGGCCATATATGGGGAAAGGTAGAGGTTCCCGTGACTTTACTCTTGGAATATGTTAAAATGCATACGCCTCCATTTCTGCTCCCGAGAAGCTGGCCTACAGATGTTAAGTATTGGGGTGGTAGTGCTGCTGTCTATAGTTTACATGATGTCGGAAAGGCTTCTAGAATGTGCTTAAAAGGCAATGTTCAAAATTAGGCCCCTAACTTTCTTTGACGTAATTGTCTTCCTTTGGAATCACATCTTGAAGGAAAGGATGAAGATTTGGAAAGGGAATTAATTTTCTCAACCAGACTTATTATTCTCCCTCCACACACACACACACACACACATTTTATAATCCTATAAACTCAAAAACTTCAGCTAATTATGGATTTCTACCTGAATAATGCTGCTGTTTGAGTGGCTGCATGTCACTGTTTCTGGTTTCTGACCCTCTGTCAGGCCGATTCTGCTTGATTTCACTCATGTGCTGCTGCTTTTCATAATCCGAACATTGTCTCCACTCAAATGTTTCCAGCTTTGCACAAAACCTAACATTCGAAAGGAGGAAAATATTCATGACTCTTATTTGGATAATTATCACTTCAAGTTATTCTGATTTCTTGCAAACACTATACTCTGAGAAGAACATTTGAAAAAAGTTAGGAGACTGAATGTAAAAGCTAATTGTCTAATTTATGTTTTTAAAATAGAACTTAGGCTGTCTTTCATGTAATTAAAATATGACTTCCTCTCTATTTTCCATGCTCAATAAACTCGGTTACAATATATTTTGAAATGCAAGACCTTGAGTCTAAGACCTTAAATAAAGAGGCGAAAAACCTTTGAGGAAATTTTGAAAGATCCCGTTTCCTACTAATACGCAGAATGCAACCTCGAAAGACTTTATGGTGTGTAATATGTTTGTTCTCTATCTCCTAAACGCAATAATCTCTAACCACCGCTTGATCATTAGAGATTTATATTCACTGTAATTTATGTCAACTTATATCTGGGCTTTTTTTTGGTTCTTACTACGTTTGGCAGCCAACTGCTGGTGGAAACTAGAATGTTTCACATTAACCGCCCTCTTAAATTATTCCTATGAAATAATTTACTGTGGATTACAAATTCTTATATGGCATTTAAAGTTAATGATTAAGGCAGAGAGATATATCAAAAATGTGATTAGTCACATATGTACCTCACTTACATGGTTCCAACTCGATGCTTGCTTTAGAAGCATTGCTTTTTTAAAAGGTATTTAAGGGGTTTATATAGTTTTCCAATGAAAGACAGCACATTTTTAAAGGGAAGGATAAAGCGCACAGAAACGCTCTTCTAATTAAACAGGCATAAAATTATTTCCTGTTTAACAGCGGCCTGGCCTGCGTAGGCAGAGGTGTTGGTGTGTGGTCTGAAACTTCAAGGAGTGACGATGGTAAAGATCTCTTGCCTCCTCATTTGAAGGCAAAATGTAGAAATCCTAACGAAATGTAAGGTGGTGTCTCTTCTTCACAGACAGGAATTAGTAATGAAGTGACGTGCTCCTAGCAGCACAAGAAATGAACTGAGACCCGGAGTTCCCCATTCACATCTCAGAGTGAGCCACCTCCTAATTTATTGATATTTCTATTTCTCTGCATGGTTAGGATTAAGGCTTTTAGGTATTTCATCGTTCAATTTCATTTATCACCTGGTAAAGAAAAACACAGCCATGAAAGTTTTGTTCAAGTTTTATTTGCATGAAAGGAACCCCCAGAGGACTCTTTTGTAGCTCAGATATTTCTTTTTCTTGTCCCCTCCTCTCTCTTCCTATTGAACAGCAGTTTTCTTAACCCAGCTATTTATGATTCATTTCATGAAAGGCTAGGTTTTTTTCTGAGGGTACTAAAAAGTCTTAAAGTAGTTTTAGAGACTAACAGCTACAAGGAACTTTTTTTCCTACATGTTGTAAAACAAAGTCATTGTCAATAGTCTACAACCTGCAATAAACTATTAAAAAAGGAATTTATGATGGCTGGTTATTATCCTCCTGAAATAATGTTGTTACAAGTCTGCCCTTGTCAGTCAGCCACAGGAATCACGTGCTGGATTGCAAACAAAGGGAGGGTCTGGATCCACAGGGAGGCTCTAGGCAAATTACCCAGGGATTGCCTGGTCTGATAGTCCCTTATAGCCTTCGTCACCTTTTCAAAACAACACCATGATAGGCACACGCGTAGTTTATCCTGATTGCACTGAAGGGCACCTTTCTCACCGTTTGTGAGAGGGAGTTTGAATTGTGAATTTGGAAAGTATTTGCGTGGCTGTTAATGGCAGATTATGTGGGGGGTGTCTTGAGGGGTCTGGGGGAGTAGCAGACAGGGCGGTTTAGAAAGGTAGAGGTGTGTTCTGATGCATGTCAACTCATTTCATTGATGGTCATTTTAGTGTAAAGCTCTCCCTCTTCCACTCCCTGCCTGTGAACACTCTCTTACTGAAGCTGAGTTTATCTGGAAAGCATCTTCCCGGCCTTTCTGCAGACTGTGGGTGGGTGGGTGGGTGGGGGAGGGGAAGGGGGATTAGGAACAGAAATTTTCACCGTTGGTTGGTTGGATTCCTCTAAGACGGAGGTACGGAAAGGGTCTGCAGAGCCTCAATCACCGGAGTTAGAGTCCTCCTAGGAGAGAAAGCTGTAGAGAGTGACTTCCAGGAAAAAATCATGAAATGGTGTGTAGCTGGGGAGGCATGTAAGGTCTCACTAAGAAGGATGAGGAGGAGGAAGACAAAGGTCTCAATTCCAAGAGTTGAAGATACTAAATTCCCTGTTCCAAACTTTTATTATGTAAATCATCACTCCCTGAACACAGTATTTCTCAGTGAAAATAATAGCTCTATTTTTAAAATATTTTTTGTTGTGTCCACAAATGTTTATGTGTGAGGCGGAAGTACTCCAAGATTTGGGTAAATACTATTTAATATTAAATGATAAAGCAGAAAAAACATGGTTTTAAAATGAGAATAAGAGTTAGAAATTAAGAACCATCACTTCTTGGACATTAATTTGAATAAGCTTGCTCTACATACCATGGAATTCATTCCTTGTCTCAGAAAGTTATCAGAAGCATATGTCGAACATATTTCTGAAAGCCATATTGCTTAGTTCTGTGAAGCAATGTCTGGTGGAAAACAAAAAGAGCATACACTCTACTTTAATCCCATTGTCTTGAAAACGGAAAAGCTTTGTTATAATCTGAAATGATTAACTTATTTTGTAAACATAAGCAAACACTAATAAACTGCTTTAGGAAAAAAATATACATTGATTTAGAAAATTGAAATCAAAATCCAGAATTAAAAGTCACTTAGTATCGGGGACCAGCAGGTGGCATGGTGGTTAAGGTGCTAGACACTCCCACATGGCCAACCATGGTTTGAATCCTGGACCTGGTTGCTTGCTTTCTCACTTTCTCTCTCTCTGTCTCTCTCTGTTCAAGTTAAAATAAATGAATGAATAAATAAAATTAAATTAATTTTTTTAAAAAGTCACTTAGTATCAGGGCTGGTAGGTGGTGTGGTGGTTAAGACTCTGGACTCCCACATGGCTGACTGCAGTTCAAGTCCTGGACCTGGTGGCTTGCTTTCTCACTTTTTCTCTCTCTCTGGTCAAATTAAAAAAATAATAATAAATAAAAATTAAATAAATCTTTGAAAAAGTCACTTTGTAATTGTGCCTTAGTATAAATGACACAGCTTTTATAAGAGCTTTTTAAACAAGAGCTTTATGAAACTCATTGCTAAGGAAAAATCCAAAGTCTACTAAAATAGTTATAACAATTTTTATAACAATTTGAAAATTAAAGACAATAGATTAAAATTATAGACAATAAATATAATGAGGGACCAGCAGTTAGCGTAATGGCTATATCGCTAGATTCCTATGTGGTCGACCGCAGTTCGAGTCCCGGACCCGATGGCTGAAACCCACGCCGGGCACGTGCGTGTGCGTGCCCAAGATCCCGAGAGGAGAATGGAGAAGGGATTGATGTATGGCCATCCCCCATGGAGGGTGAGTTCTCACTTTCTGTATCTGTCTGTCTGTCTGGCGCGCACTAACCCAATAGAAAAAACCTCTCCAAAAAAAAAAAAAAAAAGAAAGAAATATAATGAAACATCTCCCAAAATTATGCTACTTGATAGTAACAACATGTTCAGCTTTTGTATATAAAATTTCAGAGCAGTCACTGTCCACTCACATTCACAATGATAACCTTTTAGTAGAATATTTACTTGTGGTCAAAATATTACTGTAGAAGTCATCCCCCTTTGAATGGCATTTATTACATCTGTATTTAAGAAATGTAAGGAAAAGAATTTCTTTATTAAGAAAAAAATAAGAAAACGACCTTTATTAAGAAAAAATGTGGGGCCAGCAGGTGGCATAGTGATTAAGGAGTTGGACTCCTACGTGGCCAACTGCTGTTTGAGACCTGGATCTGGCCCCTTGAAACACTCCGGGTGTGTGTGAGTGTGTGTGTGTGTGTGTGTGTGTGCCTGAAATCTCGAGAGAGGAATGGAGAAGGGACTGCAATGTGGCCATCCCCCGGGGGTGATTTCTCATTTTTTGTCTCTGTCTCTCCCTGTCTCTCTGGCAAGTGTCCACGCCCTATAGCAAAAATCTCAAAAAAAATTTTTTTTAAAGAAAAGAAAAAAGGCATAAGGCAATGTTGATTCTTGTAACATATTTAGTTTGATTCCATCATTATCTGTAAATAACCAGGGCAGAAGAAACATAAATCAGTGGCTTTCTGGTCAAACAGTGGCAATTCTGATATGTTTAGCCACTGAAAAGTTATGAGCACTTATCATTGTACTAGAAATAGAAAACCTAATAGCAAATACGGCTTTCTAAAATGTTTTTCGAAGTATCACCTTGGCTCTCTATGGCTCTGCAAATACAACTAAATAGAAAGCTACATCCTCTCTTTCTTCTTGACTTCAAACTTAGGTACAAACACACCTAAATGAAAACACAGTTTTCTGGAGTTCTGAGATGTCAGGAGTGCTGGTGACCAGAATCCAAGAACTTCCAGGAGAGGCTGTGGTGGGTAGAGAGAAACCATTTGGGGGTGTGCTAGAGGGCGCCCCTCAGTCCCAGGTTATCCACTCCTTGCCCTGAGCTACTCCCCACTCTTTGCTGAGGGACTGGTTTGGAGAAGTGGAGCTTCTAGTGTCAGACTCATGACTGAAAACATACTGAGGCAGCTATTACCAAGGCCAGCGAGCAGATGCTGAAAGGAGCAGTCGTTGAATCATAAACCATTGGAGCTGGAAATGTGGTCTTTCTAGGTAGTTTCCAGCTAACTAAGTACTACCCTGAAAATAGAGTAACCTTTTTATTATTATTATTATTATTATTATTATTTTAGTTCACTACAAGGCATGTGAGAAAACACCCCCAAGGGGGATGGCCACACCGCAGTCCCTTCTCCACCACTCTCCTCTTGGGATTTTGGGCATGCATGCGTATGTACCCGGTGTGTTTTTCAAGCCACTGGGTCTGGGGCTTGAACCATGCCATTGGCCATGTGGGATCTAACACCTTAAACACCATGCCACCAGCTGGCCCTAGAGTAACTTTTTTTTTTTAAGTTTGTATATTTCTTTTTTTCCATAAGCAGGAGAGAGAGATAAGGAGAGGAAAAAACACCTTCCAATCGGGCCTGATCATGTCACAACCCTTTTCCTCCAACTCTCCGATCTGTCAGGGTGTCAGACTTGGGCAAATATTGCTTAGTATTAAAATTTCTTAGTTGCATGCACACACGTGGTGTGAAGCTGCAATTCTTCATCCCATCAGGGCACAGGTACATGCATGCACCAGGTGTGAAGCAAATGGGGCAAAGGTTGGAACCTGGTTGGCCAGGTGGGATCTGGCTCCATCTACACAGCACCCAATTGCTGTGCCATGGAGCCAGTCCCCAGAGTAAGTCAGTCTTGAATCTCCATCCATACCTGTTTAATATTTAAATAGCAGAAACTGGTTTAGCCAAGGGATTGTAGATTAGAACGTATTTTGTTAGATTTTTACCTAAATAGTTCATGGGTTTTTTTAATATCATAAATTCGAGTCCAGCTCTCTAAAGTGCCATTACAAACCTGGGTCCCATTTGTGCCATCTGAGCCAGAGACTAGTGGTTTTCTATAGAAATATAATGTGATGCACATGTAATTTAGTATGTTCTAGCAGCTACATTTTTTAAAAGTAAAAAGAAACAAGTAAGGTTAGTTTTAGTAACAGTGCATTAGTTATGTATTGCTATGTAACAAATTAACCCCAAATTTAGCTGAAAACACACACTTACTATTTCTCAATTGCTGTGAGCCAGCAATGCAAGGGGCAGCTTATCTGGATAGTTGTGGCTCAGGGTTTCATGGAGTTTGCAGTCAGGCTATTGACAGGCTACATCATCTGACAGTCTGGGTCCCAAAAGCCTTGCTCCAACCCAGGACTCGCAGCTGGTGCTAGTTGGTGCCTGGCTGCCTCAGTTCTGCTCTATGTGGCATTTTCAGCACGGTAACTTATTCTTTACCGGAGCTGGGTTCCGAGACAGAGAGACAGAGAGACAGCGAAGGAGCAGGCTAATGAGAAAGAGGGAGCACCCAAGACAGAAGCTTCTGCCTTCTTATAATCTGCACTTGTAAGCTCCAGCTCATGTTTTCTGCCATATTCTATTTGTTAGAAATGAGCTGCTAAGTCCAGCCTGCATTCCAGAGGAGGGCATTACACACACATGGGCACAAATACCAGAAGGCTGAGATCAGTGGGGGCTATCTTAAAGGCTGTCTACTACAAACACGTTTCATCTAACTGATACGTCCCAAGTATTATTTAATACATAACCAATTTTAAAATGATTAATGATATATTTTATATTCTTTCTTTCATTCTGTCTTTGCTATGGGCTGAATGTTCTTGTCCCCCCAAAATTCAAAATACTAAAGCTCTATTTCCCAGTGTGATGGTACTAGGAAGTAGGACATTTGGAGGTAATTAGGTTCAGATGAGGTCGTAAGAGTGGGTCCTCCGTGATGGGATGAATGCCTTTCGGAAAGAAGGGAGAGATACAAGTTCTCTGCATGCAGCAAGGGAAGGCTGGTAAGGTCATAACCAGGAAGAGGCCTTCACCAAGAACCTCACTATCCTGGCATGCTGTTCTTGGAAGTTCAGCTTTTAGAACTGTGAGAAATAAATGTTTATTGTCTAAGCCATGTAGGATATAGCAATTTGTTGGAGCAGCCCAAACTGAGTAAGACGGTCTCCAAAATCCAGTATAATTTTTTTTTTGAGAGAGAGATTTGTCCTATAGGGCACATGAGTTCACTTGAGAAACAGAGAGAGAGAGAGAGAGACAGAATGCGGAACTCACCACCACCACCACCCCAAGGGGATGGCCATGCCCTTCTCCTTCATTCTTCTCTCAGGATTTTGAATATGCACACACATGTGCCTGATGTGAGTTTATAGCTGCTGGGTCCAGGACTCGAACCAGTCGACTATGTGAGAGTCCAGTGACATAACCATCAAGCCATCTGCTGGTCCCTCCAGTATATAATTTACACTTACAGTACACATCAGTTTGGACTAGCCACAGTCCAAGCCACACGTGGCAAGTGACAGCTGTAGCACCGCACACATCTAGACTGTCTGCAGCCACCTACCTAAGGGGTCTTCTTCAACAGGACCTTAAGGACTTAAGTGACTTATCAGATCTATCAAGTGCTCACTACGTGCCAGGCACAGTGCAAAATACGGGGAATGCCAAATCAACAAATCATAGTGCCTGCCCTGAAGGAACTCAGATAAGTTAGAAGTTAACTGAATTCTCGGGCTGGCAGGTGGCATGATGGTTATGGCGCTGGACTCCCACATGGCCATCCACAGTTTGAGTCCCAGACTGTGGTAGGCAGTTAGTTAGCCATGAGCAGGCAGCCCTAAGAGAAAAGCGAAAGGCTCACCTAGCCCCGGGTGCCAGGAGGGTGAGGTAATTTGCCATCTTCCTTCCTTAAGGCTTGAGGGAAGCACACAGGGATAGTTCGTAGATTTTTCTTTCATCAAAAGGACCCAAGCAAGCATTTTGGTCATTAAGGCGATAGACTAATTGGGCAATCTAATTGGGGCAACCCGACTTGCACTGGGTGTACGCAATTAGGTGATCAAATTCCTCACTTTACCTATGAGGAAGGTGCGCAGGTGCAGGAGAAAACGTGTGGATTCAAATTTAAAGGAAGGACATAGGCAGCGTAGGGGACCTCCCACTAATACATATTCATGACCTCTAGTAATAAAATAACGGTTAACTAGTACCAAGCGCGGTTGCCACTTGGCAATCGGCCCACCCAACAACCTTTTCAGGTATACTTTCTTTCTTTCCTTTCCTTTCTGTCTATTAAACCTTCTTTTCTATCTACTTCATTCGTGGTTGCAGTTTCATTTTGCGCCTAGGGACAAATCTCTAATTTTAGTGATCTGGACCCAAAGAACCAAGGATTTCACAATGCAGCTCATCACTTTTCCATCTGTTAACAGGACCTGGCAGCTTGATTTCTCACTTTCCCTCTTTCTGTCTCTCTCTCTGGTTAAATTAAAAAATAATGATTTTTTATAAAAAACGTAAATAAAGTTAAATTTAAAAAATAACTCTTAAAAAAATGTTACCTGAATACTAGACCAACCACGTTGGCCCTGCTCAGGGAGCTCTAACCAGTGATGGGTTCTGGAATCAAGCAAAGTCCAGTGCCTCCACAGTCCTAGGGGAGCTGAGTGACCCGGAGTCTGTCTGGCCCATCATAGCCTCTGACGATGACCATCCACATCTTCTCTGCCAGGCCCAGCCTGAGGCCATGTGCTCCAGTCCTGAACTGGAGCCCACATGTTGGCCTGAAGTCTGATTTGCTTTGGATAGGGAACAAGTTAAATATTTGTTTAACTCAGTACATTGTACTTTTCACTATTCTTCACAAGCAGGGCCTAGAGGGGAAGGGAGATGTAGGGGATACCTTAAACATCTCAGGCTTCTTAGGTGCTTGGAAGGGCGTTCTACAAAAGTGTTAGTACAGGTCATGTGCCTAGTCCGATAAGCACCATGCTTCAAACATACGTGCCTAAATTTATGTGGGAAAATGCCCTTTATTATCTTACCAACTGTGAATGGATTTAACACCAGGGGGGATTAGTTTTACTCTATTATCTGTCCTAACTCTGATGCAAGTGCCTTTGCTTTTATAGAATGAAATATGTATCTGCGCCTTTTCTCATCACGCGTGTCCTGAACCGTATTTGTGGTCGCTTATAAGCATCTTGAGAGTATAACTCCATATAGCTAGTACATCCAAGGACTGGAAGAAGGAAACCCTCCCTGCTTTAAAACAAAACAAAACAAAACAAAACAAAACAAAAATTCTTCAAAACTCTTCAATGCTATTAATGGGAATTCACCTAGCAGTTAAAGAATGCCAGGTTTCTTTGGGGGAAAACACAACACCATTTTTCATTAGCAATACAAGAAAGCAGCTTTCTGAATGACCTTCCTACCAATGTAAATAGTAGCCTCTAATTTTAAAGTTAGAGGAAAATCCATGCCTGTCTCAATGGGAAGGAATTTCATTATACAGTGTCTTGGAAATTGGTCTCAAATACCTTCTTTAATAATTTTTATCTTCTCCCCAAAATTAGACAACTGTGAAAACAGTTTCAAGTACAAATAAAATATCCTTTTCTGACATGGACATGTTAAACTCATCTCCAGAGTTTTATTTTGTCCTAGAGGTATGTTCTGTTTTAGCAATGTCACAATAGTTACAGCTTTAAAACAGAATATATTTATTCCACAATGTGGATATAATTTAAAAAAAAATACATAGTGACACATCTCATTTCTGTGTCTTATAATGCCATGATTTCGGTTGAGGTGCTCTAGATTAAGGCTCAATCATCCAACCTGGAAAAACATTCAGGGAGTTTGGAACATAGAAAAGTCCCCAAAGCTGTTTGGCTGGAATTTGAAGGGTGAAATTAAAGCTTCTGTTCTGTGTAAATCTGTCCAGATTTAGTATTTTACTGCATCAGGCCATGCTATGGGGGCCAAGAACTGACTGCCTGGAGGCCCCTTCAAGAAGAGAAACCCCCATGCCCTGAAGTCAAGTTACATTAGAAAAGAAATGAATTTACATGCCACTGTACGTATAATTTATGCATGCCATCTTTACACCTATAGCGTAGGGTTCATTCTAAAAGTAAAGTTTGATTCATTCTGAAAGTAAAATTTACAAGCAAACTACATTTTGGAGGATCCAACTAAAAATTAAAAGAAAATAGTATTTACTTTGCTTTTGAAAAGATCAGTGTTCAATGGGCAAGCCTGGCATTTGTGACTGTGATAGGAACAAACCTATTTTCTCAGAGTTTTCGAATCCAGATTGAAATCTACAGTATACACCCAGCAAATATTACATCTGTATATACATAGAAAGATACATAGGTATACATGCATATACTGTGCATAGGACACTGGTAAACATGTCTGTATTTTCTTTTTTATTGCAGTTTTTGTTGTTGTTTATTGTAATATATTCCACATATGAAATGCTTAGCTGCAGCTATGAGGACCAGGGATATGCAGCTCTTTGGAGAAAGGTGACTTAGAGATGGACAGCTCTTTCAGCCTTTGGCATTCAAATGTTGATTTACTTCTTAAAAGTATACTAGAAGCAGAGTCCATCAGCTAAGCAAGAAGCTTAGGGTTTATCTTAAAACTCCTCAACGCCTTAATATTTACTTTAAAACTCAGACTCTCTCAGAGGAACTGACATCCAGTTCCCAGGAAAGTTCGCGTCGCCTGTTTACCAGGCCTAGGTCGGCACAGAGGTGGGCTTCTTATCCCTGGGAGATGGCAGCCATCTCCCGAAATTCAGGCCACCCAGCCGCCTGTGCTCCGAAACATGAGCTTGGAGCCAGAACGTGAGACTGGAGACTGAAGCAGGCCCATGCTCTCTGGCTTGGTCACAGGAAGGGCGATCTTCAAGTTGCATCCATGTCTCCTGGACTCATGATGTCCCAAGGGCCACAACAGCAAGCTGCTGCCTATGCTAGGCCTTCCGCACAGCCCTTGGGAGGGTTGAGAGGGAGGAGAGAGTGCAGTGGCCCCCAGGACTCCTTTCAGGAGGCCTTTACGCCCTGGTCCCCTCGCCATACCTTGGAGAGGAAGCTGCTTAAAAAGCTTTAAACTTCTCAGGGACATTTTGTACAATAATTACGCGAAGTGCGCCTAGATAGCGAAATGATGAGGACTCCTCTTGAAACTAGTCGGCTTTCAAGGTCTGAAAGAGCGATTTGGTGACTGCCTACCAGGGACGTGTGGGGCAAAAAAGATCTATTCCTCAAAGCGAATTAATTGTGAAACTCACCAGTTTAAGCTTCTGCATGTCCCACTAGCACTACCCCTTCCACGGTCCTGGGAGGGGAGATTCCCAACTGCGTGCTATTTATTTGAAAGCCTCACCCCCACCCTGCCTGTGTGCCTGCCTTGTCTAAGCTAGGTCCCCCACTACAGGCTGCAGGGATTGGGGGATGGGGTTCCACACACCTCTACACCCACTGCCAGCGGGGGAAACGCCCTGCTCCTGCAAAGCCCTGTTTGGTCACCGGTCTGATTTGGGTGCGGCCTGAAGGCGAGTAACTATGGAGTCACCCCAGGATGCCAAACTGACTTTTGCAGGCATGGATTCAGATTTCTCATGTCATTTTTCACGCCTCCTCATGAGCCCATCCTGGAACAGGCCCACACAGCAGCTTGAGCAAAAATGTTACAATTCTGATGAGGTATAGACTGGATAGACACTTCCCTAGAATCACTTTTTTTTCTTGGTATAAAAATTTCATCTCTTGGCCAAGGCTCCGAAATTGAATGTTACATTTCATGGCTTTTATGTATTGTTAAAACCAGCGTGGCGTGATGAAATATATGCAGTATTAAATCTCAAAACCCAAACCATATCCAAACCCCAAATGCAAGCCTTCTCTTTACTCAAGGGCAGCCCACTCAAGCAGCTGAAGAGAGGAGGGAAGATTTCAGATTCAGGGAAAGGAGTGGGTCTCTCTCCCTGTCATCAGTATATTATCCTCCGGGCCCCTTGTCTTCTAGAATAAATAAAGCGCTGATTGCCTCTAAACCGCAGGCCCAACCTGAGAGGGGTGAGGGCCCACAGATTCTGATCGCCCATTTCTGCTAGAGGAAACTGTTCCATACTTGGCAAATCCAGGCTTTATAATTCCCCAAACTGTATATATTCACAGAAGACCGTTGGTACAAATCATCCTTACATGGCAGAGGAACACAATGCTTGTCTTCATTTAGAACCTACCCAATTGATCTCCAGTCAAGAAAATGGGTAAGAACCTACACTTTAAACAACACTCCCCACACAAGCGTGCCTACAATCCCACTCTTTAGTTTGTATTTAATCCTCGACAAGTGGAGGGTATTTTAATACCTGGTCATTGGAAGTAAAATGCATAGAAATAGCATTTGGTGACAATGTTACCACCGCTTTCCCCCCAATCACAGGAATGGGAAGAAGGAGGAAAATGCAGGCTTGTGTGCGCTTTGCCTGCTTCTGAACCCTTCCACCCGGCGCTGCTGTCTCTGTCACAGTCGGGCAGAAGAGCCCAGGCTGGCTTTGCTGGGTTTCCTAATCCCGGTTTCTGCCTGAAGGGGGCCTGAGGCTTCATCTTCCGCTGCTGCAGGACACAGTGGGCCTCGGGCAGCCAGATGGGGGCCCAGGGATCGTCCCAGTCACTGCCCTGAGCAGTCCTAGGAGGAACTGGGAAAATTCTTAACTTTGAACTTTATTTAAAGCACCGGAGTTTTGCAAGCCCAGTCCCCTCTGCAGGACTGCAGGCCCCAGCGCGCGCCCTGACTGCGTGGGGAGGCCCGGCAGCTGGCGGGTCCGTCTGGGCCACAGCTGCACGGTCGGGAGCTCCTCTTGGACTAGCTCCTTTCAGAAGACTCTTTTCTTGTCGGATGTGGTTTTCCTTTAATTAATCACTCATGCCCTCGTGTCCGCCGCGCCGCTTCCTCACTCTTCCTCTAGTCCCGCATATGATCTGTATTTGGAAGCTGAGCACGGCGGAGCATCTGGGGGTGGCGCGGGTGTGGACTCCGCCGGTCGCAAGGCCGCGGCTAGGAGACGCAGTTGGTGATATCCTGCCGGATCTGCCTTCTGGAAGATCCACGCCCCTCTTCGGACTTTCTGGTCGGTGGGCCACGCTGGCCTCCAGTCGTGGCAGTCCCAGGCATCCGCCTGGGTGGTCCAGGTGCTCAGGGTGGTCTCGCAGACCACATTTCCTTCGGGGTTCCTCCTTCTCCGCCTAGCTCCCTGCCTTAGGAGTTGGCGTCCGGCTGGCGAGAGCCACCCTTCGCCCTCACCCCCACCGCAGTTCTCCTGCAAGAATGTCTCCGGCCCTGGCTTGGCCTTGGCCGGCTCGGGGATTGGGCTCCGCAGAACAAACCAGCCGGCGCCCACGGTTCGCCCGGAGAGAGGGGCTGAGCCCTGGGCCTTTTCTCCTCTCTGTAACGCTCTGGCCCCAGACCCCAACATCAAACTCCCCTCGGGGTTGTGGGACAGATCCCGTGGGGTACAGTAAGCTGGTTTTCCTAGCTGAGTTTAATGCTCCTGTCACTTCCAAGCCACGAGGGGAGGCCTCCTCTGCCGGCCTCAGCTTCAGGAGCGCAGCCAGATGGGGCTGGGACCACCCTGGGACTCGGTGTCTCCAAATGTGGCGCAGGCCACCCCACGCCGAGAGGTGGGAGCAGATATTTCCTGTTTGTGAGTGTCGGTGGGTCTGAAGCATCACTGGGTCTGTGAACTCGAGCACGCAGCTACCGGCCTTGAGGACCCCGAGGCCTTAGGCGGCTAGCAGAGGGCGCGGGGCGCGGGGTGGGGACTCCAGGTCTGTGTGCCACGATGGGCGCGCCCGCCGCGGCCGCTGCGCGGGAGTCTTGGCTGCCCAAAGCCCACTCTAGGGCCCGGGGCTGAGCAGGTCCCCGGCCGCGGGCGCTCGCTGGGACACCGCCCCTACTTTCCCGAGCGTAGGGAAGGACGAGCCCGAAGCCAGGTCCCGTGAGTGGACGCCGCCGGCGCGGGCACTGCGCGCCCCGCCGGTCCCCTGCCCACCCGCGGCCCGGCTCGGCCGCGTTCCCAGCAGCCGGGAGCGCTTCCTCCTTCGGTCACCGATCCAGGCCGCTGGTCCAGCTGTCAAAACAGTGGGTGTCTCTTTCATTCTGGCTCACAAAGTCCCAAAGGGGAACAGGGGGCCTTAATGCTTGTGTTTGGACACAAGCAATTATCCCTAATTATTCTTTTTCTTTTGAGCCTGCCCGTCCCGCCGGCGAGCCCGCCGCGGAACAGGCCCCGTAATCCTCCCCGGTCGGCGGATCTCAGTGGGTTCTGCGCGGCTCGAGGCTCGGGCGCTTTCATGTCACTGCGGGTTTAGAGCTGATTCAAACTCATTGCGATGGGGGAATTAACCCCGGGGCCCGGGCTTTCAGGGGCCTCTGATAAGAGATTATACGTGTTGATGGCAAGCTTTTCTTGGCAAAATGTTTTCAAAGGGCTTGGAGTTGTTAAATCAAAGCGCCATTGAATTGCTCAGGACCACCCCTCCCCCTCCTGCTGCCCTGCCCCCACCTCCAGCTCCGTTCCCTTCATCCCTCCGCCCGCACCCTGGCCGGGGACTGCCCGCGGTGAGCCGCCCAGCCTCCCCGGAGCTGCAAGTCACTTTCCTTAGTAAGATTTCCCGCTGGGTGCCTCGCCGGCAGAGGATTGTTTTTGTAGGTGTTCCTGCAGCTTGGGCACTGGGGTACCTCTTCCCCACCCCCTCCCCTTTCCCCTCCTCCTCCTCACGCACTTGCTCTGGTAAAGAAAACACGTCCCACATGAAAGCATTATTTCTTTTTCAAACGTACATGTGTTTTATACAAAACGGAGGTGACAGGGTGGGATAACGAGGAGAAAGGAAGGGTGGTTTTCTTGCCTCCCACTCCCCCCCAAAGGTCATCGGAGTCAGAGGGATAGCCATAGGGTTAAAAAGTGGTGTGGACAGAGTTCAGATGTCCCATGAATCTCAGGGTTTTGCCCTGGGAGCGATCTGGGCCGCCAGAATGACAGAAAGGGAGAGTTGAGAGGACTGTGTGGATGCAGATTCTTCTCCTCTGGCAGGAAATTGAGTCCAATTGTCACTTGCAAAGGATTATTGGGTATTCTGTTGGGCCCTGCTTGGGTGTAGTGGGAAATGCAAACTTACATAGGGGCTTAAATTGTACAGTTGTATGGGAGCTAGCTAGACATCTTTCCTTGGGGGGATAAAAGGGTGTTAAAAGACAAATGCCAAATAGTCCTCTCCCTCACACCCCCACACAGATCACAGCTGCCACCCTATACTGGCCAGCTTCCGCAGCTAGACTTGCTGGCCATCCAGGCCCTCACACCTTTTCCAAGCCCTCAGTCCAGCCTGGTCCAGCCACCCCCGGGAGTGACGCATCCTGGAAGCATAGCAGCATCCTTGTCTTGATATCTTGAGGCCCTGCCGGGAATGGACAGGTTATTGGGAGAGGTGGCTGCCAGCCTCAGTTCCCAAATTCATCAGGAGGGTGGACCCCATGCCACACACCTGCTGCCTAGGTACAGTAGGATCCTGCATTGCATCAGGGTTCTAGGCTACTGGTTCCCCACCCCCACACCCCTTCCTGTTTACTTTTTCCTTCCCATTCCAGCCACTCTAAAACCCAGGGTTCCTGTCCATGGGCTTGCCCAAATTACAACAAAACTAAGTGCCAAGCTGGCACCCATTTTGTCTGCTGGCTTTCTGAAGGAGAAACTGGCTCTTCGATTTGCTATTCTGTATTTTTAATTTCCTTTTTACTTTTAGAGGGTAGCATGTGCTCACCAAAGAGACACAGGGAGATGGAGAGAAGAAGAAAGCAATTCCTACCTAATGTGATCTCTTCTCCATCTTTTCATCTTTTGGGGACTTTGGACACCCACACATTCATACCCTGAGTGTGTCTTAAGCTACTATCATCTGCATCAGAGGGGTACCATACCCATTTTATATGCAAACTGCTGTCAGCCATGTAGGATTCAGTTTCCCTAACAATTAGGTCATGGGACTGACTCTCTTTGATTTATTCTTCTGCTTTTCATAGTTAATGAGCTATGATGGGCTCTGTAGGAAGCAAAATTCAATTGTGTCTTTTGTTTTATATTGTCATAGATCTTTGGCCCTGTACATCCTGATAGTTGGCTAATACATAGCTTTGTCTTTTTTTTTTTTTAATCCTATATGATCTGAGATACATATGGGGTTTTTTTTCTTTCTTTCTTTGAGAGAGGTTTTTGCTATAGGACACATGCACTTACTGGAGAGACAGAGAGACTAAAAGTGAGAAATCCACCCCCCCACCCCCGCCGCCCCAGGGGATGGCCACACTACAATAATTTCTCTTCAATTCTCCTCTTGGGACATGCTTATACTCCTGGTGTGAGGTTGTTGTTGTTGTTGTTGTTGTTTTTGTTTTTGTTTTTTTTAAGAGGTTTTTGATATAAGGTACATGCGCTCACCAGAAAGAGAGACAGAAAGTGAGAAATCACCCCAGGGGGGATGGCCATGCTGCAATCTTGTCTCTTCCATTCTCCTCTTGGGATTTTGGGCACACACACACACACACACACGCTCCCGGTGTGAGCTTAAACCACCAGGTCTGGGATTCAAACCACCGTCGACTACATGGGAGTCCAGTGACATAGTCATTATGCCGACTGCTGATCCTCTCCTGGTGTGAATTTTAAGCAGCCAGGTCCAGGACTTGAACTAAAGACAACTACATGGGAGTCCAGTGATGTAACCGTTATAC
Source organism: Tupaia belangeri chinensis (assembly GCF_000334495.1). Classification (NCBI taxonomy): domain Eukaryota; kingdom Metazoa; phylum Chordata; class Mammalia; order Scandentia; family Tupaiidae; genus Tupaia; species Tupaia belangeri. The sequence goes on from NW_006205575.1 coordinate 1,465,401, forward strand.
TATCTTTTGTTCCCGACACCCATGGTTTCTATAATCTTAACCTATGTTATTGGTAACATTTCGGCAATGAAAGCAAAAATAGACAAATAGCATGACATAGAACTAAAAAGTTTTAGCACAGCAAAGGAGACAATGAACAGAGTGAAAAGACAACTCACAAATTGGGAGAAATTTTCAAATCATACATGAATAATATCCAAAATATACGAGGAACTCAAACTACTCAATAACAAGAAAACAAATATTGAACAAAAAATGGGTGAAGGACCTGAACAGACATTTCTCAAAAGATGACATACAAATGGCTAACAAGTGTATGAAAAAATGTTCAACATACCTAAACATCAAATACAAGAAATACAAATTGAAACCACTGGATATCACCTCACACCTATTAGAACGGCTATTATAAAAAAGATGAAAGACAACAAATGTTGGGGAGGATACAGAGGAAAAGGAACTCTTGTATGCTATTGGTAGTAGTGTAAATTAGTGAAACTGTTGATAGTGGTCAGATTTTAGATATATATCGAGGGTACAGCCAACAGAATTTCCTGGTGGATTGAACGTGGAGTGTAGGAGTAAAAGAGTTTTAGACTAAACGATTTACGGTTGGGCTACTAGACAGATGACATTGCTATCAATTAGAATGAACAAACTAGGGTGGAATATGTGGGAAAAGGATGTGTTAAGTATGAGATTTCTGTTGGCTAAGTGGAAATGTCTACTAGGCAGTTGGAGTTTGGGGCACAAGGGAGAAGTATGGGCTAGAAATAGAAATACGGCAATTGTGGATATTGCTAGCACATGAAGCTATTTGGCTAAGTGAAGACAATACAGGAGTGAGCATGGAGAAAGAGGATGAAGAGCTGAGTGCTGGTGGAATTCCAACCTGGAGAAGTCAGAGGGTCCTGAATGAATCAGCTAAGGAGACTGAAGAATGAATAGCGATATAGGAAGAAACCAAGAGCCGTCCTAGAGACCAAATGAAGAAAAGGTATCAGGGGAAAGGAAGTGATTGACTATATTTAATTGCTGCAGAGAGCAAATTTGAAATGAAATTTCATTGCAATTAGAAGGACTTGAAATATAGATTTTTAGTGGAGTGGTACAGGTAACCATCAGTTAAAAGAGAATGGGAGGAATGGAACTTTGATGGGTGTAAATAAAACTTTCAAGGAATTTTGTTATAAAAATGAGCAGAGAGGGAACCAGCAGTTAGCGTAATGGCTATGTCGCTGGACTCCCACGTAGTCGACTGCGGTTCAAGTCCCGGACCCGGTGCCTTAAAACTCACACCGGGCATGTGTGTGTACATGCCCAAGATCCCGAGAGGAGAATGGGGGAGAAGGGATTGCGGCGTGACCATCCCCCCTGGGTGGTGATTTCTCGCTTTCTGTCTCTATGTCTCTCTGTGTCTGGCAAGCGCACGCGCCCTATAGCGAAAAACCTCTCCGAAAAAAATAAATAAATAAGCAGAGAAACTAGGCAGAGCTATTAGAGGAAATGGACTTCTTTTTTTTTTTTCAGTGTTAGGGAAAGGTAATTTATTAAGTAAGAGTAAAAGTACACTCCTGAGAAGTAGGGACGTGCCTGAGCAGACAGAGAAAGAGTGGCTCAAAAGGCCCCAGTAGTTGCATTCTGCCGGATTTATCATTTTTAACTTAGGTCATGTGGGTTGATCATTGGCTGGGCCCACTGATTGTTCTCATCTCATTGGCTCTGTCAAATGTGGCTGGGCCCACTGATTTCTCATTGTCTATTTCATATGTGTCTGGGCCCACTGATTTTCTTATTGACTGTATCAAATGTTGCTTACTCAGCTAGACATCCCGCACTAGTCTCCTTCCTACACTACCTTGGCAGGAAATTTTCTGCCTTGATTGTTTTTTCTATCTAGCCACATGAGCAGATGCTTCACCCCCCTTACCCATTTCCACTTGCTAGCTTTCTCCTGTCTCATTATCTCCCTGAGAGGCATGATCCCCACAAATCATTTCGGGGAGTTGAAGATGGGTGGTCTATCTTCTGTAACTGCTTCACGCTGGAAAGGTGCCTTGACCCTGCCTATGGGGATGATGGAACTATTGTCTATCTGATCTAGGTGGGAGAGCAGGGCTAAGAGCAGGTTGTTGGAACAGTGCTGAGGTGTGTCATGGTGAGGGGCTGTCATTGGTGCTGGATGACTCCAGTGGGATTCAGTGGCAGTCCCAAGGAGTTGATATCCCTGTTGTATAGTCATTTGCAATTTTATAGTTTCTAAGCAAGAAGAGATAAACTTGGTTAGATTTAAAAGACAGGGCCCCAAAACAAGGGTGAGAATTAGCATTAACAGAGGTCTTAAGAGGGGTAATAGCCAAAGCATTCAGTTCCAGATGCCAACAGGAGCAGATGAGTCTTTGCTATGAGATGGGAGTAACTTAAAGATACAGACCGCAAGCACCATGATCAGGACAAAGAAGAAAACCACCACCACATGTAGTTTTCTGACCAAATTTGACATGAATTTGACAATTGTTAGAGTTGTGAAGCAGTGTGATTACAGAAGGACTGGTCTAAGTTCACCTAGTGGTAGAAAGTTACAGGTGACTTGTAGAAAAAAAGAAGTCTGCCACCCCTAAAGATTTAAGACCTTAATGAGTTGGGCCAGAGAGGCTTTTAGGCCTATATGAGAGTTGCCCATACTGAGAACCATCAGTTCCACTCTGACTGACTCACTTTGGCCAGGAGACCCACTGGAAATACAGGTGAAGGAAGGAGAGCAAAAAACGAGAATTTTTCACCCTTAGGAGCTTACGGTATTAACAGGTTGATACAAAGGTGGTTTCTAGCACTATAAGAGAGTTGCCGATACCAAGAGCTGTTAATCCCACTTCAGTTAGCCTTTGGCTAAGACACTCGATGGAAATGAAAATGAAAATGATAAAGAAGTTAAGAAACAGAGTAGAGGGAGTCCCCAATTATGGGCTTGCCTCCTGGCTGGCTCACCACAATTTATGTTGTGGAATGGCTTCTGTGATGACATCCAGGTTCTTGGTGTTTGGGACAAAGACTTGAACGAAACACACACATAGTATAAGGAAAAGGTAGTTTATTAAGTAAGAGTAACAGTACACTCCTGAGAAGTAGGAGCGGGCCTGAGCAGACAGAGAAAGAGTGGCGCAAACAAGCGTGGAAATTTTTTTAAGTTTCTTTTAAGGAGAGAAAAATAACCACATGTATATATGCTAATGATCCATTAGAACGGGGAAGTCAAAGGTAAAGAAGAGAGAGAGAGAACAATTGCAATTTACAAGGTAAGTAAAAGGAAACATCTAGTTTTAAAGTGGAGGGGTTGACTTCAGACAGGAGCATGAGTCATTCATTTATTCATAGCTACCGCTAAAATGACAGAACATGTGGGGCCATGGCTAGCAGAGAACAGAGGTGGTGAGGGCATAGAAAGTCTCTCCTGATTGCTTCGGTTTTCACCATGAGGTGGGAAGCCAGGTTTTCAGTGAGTAAGCATGTGAGTGGAGGTATTAGGTGTGTGAGAATAAAGCAAAAGATATGAAATAGTCAAGTACAAAAGTAGGGAATAAATGGATTAGGAAATATAGTATGGCTGCCAGGGAGCATTAAAGGCTCAGCTGAGGTTTGTGATCCTGAATTGAAAATGGGTCAGTCAGATTGATGGTGTGTTTTTCTTCTGTCAGCTCAGACTAAGTGGAAAGTTGGATTCAACTAGGATCGTGGTTTGGCCAAGTGGGTATGACTAAAGGGAAAAGGAGCAAGGTATAGAGGAATTTCAGCTGGGTAAGGTAGGAAGAGAGACACGAACTGTGGTGAAAAAGTGGTATGATGGGCCGGCAGGTGGCATGGTGGTTAAAGGTACTAAACCTCCATATGGCCAACCACAGTTCAAGTCCTGGACCTGGTGGATTGCTTTCTCACTTTCTCTGTCTTATCAAACTGGAAAATAATAATAATAATAATAATAATAATAATAATAATAATAAATAAAGTTAAATAAAATAATTATTTTTTTAAAAAAAGTGGTATGATGAATGGAATGGAGGTCCTCATAAGTCAAAGGATTTATTGAATTTGGAATGCTAGAACGAATGAGCTAGTGGTGGTCAGTGAGCAGATGCATGAAATGCAGATCATGGAGGGTTCCAGTGATGGGAGTGAGTAGCTGAAGGGGGTGGAAGGCAAGCACGGCAGAGGAGAGGCATTTATGGATCTGAAAGGTTAGGGAAGTGGAAGGACCACTAAAGTGCGTATCGGGATCACTGAGAACTAGGATAGGAGTAATACTGGAAAGAGAGATGGTAAGGCAGGAGCTACAGTCGCCAAGGAACGAGGGTGACCACCCAGGAGTCAAAAGATAAAATAACTTGGGGCAGTCCCTCTTTTCGTTGAAACAGTTAGTGTAATCATCAGATTACCAGTTCCTTAAATGAATGAAAAGTTTTAAACTAAGGATTTAATGTTTTAATAGATAATAAGCTAGTCAGATTTTTTGTTCTGTTTGGATGATTTATGTATTCCTGGAATCAATGAACGTCTTGTTGCAGTTTTCAAATTTAGTAACAAGAACTTGTTAAAAAGTACTCTCTAGTTTGGAAAACCATTTTTTAAAAACTGTATCCCAGGACCAGCAGTCAACGTAATGGCTATGTCGCTGGACTCCCATGTAGTCGACTGAGGTTCAAGTCCCGGACCTGGTGGCTTAAACTCATGCCGGGCCTGTGTGCGTGTGTGCCCAAGATCCTGAGCGGAGAATGGAGGAGAAGGGATTGTGGCATGGCCATCCCCCCTGGGGGAGTGATTTCTCACTTTCTGTCTCTGTCCTTCTGGTGAGCACATGCGCCTTATAGCAAAAACCTCTCAAAAAACAAACAAAACAAACGAACAAACAAAAAACTGTATCCCTACTTCTACTCCCAATTTCTATATTTGGACATTTTTTTCCTTTGTGATCAGTTTTTTTTTTTTTTTTTGGAGAGATTTTCACTGTAGGGCGCGTGCGCTCGCCAGACAGACAGAGAGAGACATAGAGACAGAAAGCGAGAAATCACCCCCCAGGGGGGATGGTCACGCCGCAATCCCTTCTCCTCCATTCTCCTCTCGGGATCTTGGGCACGCACGCACATGCGCCTGGCGTGAGTTTTAAGCCACCGGGTCCGGGACACGAACCGTGGTCGACTACGTGGGAGTCCAGCGACATAGCCATTACGCTAACTGCTGGTTCCCTCCTTTGTGATCAGTTTTAAAAGAAGTCTTTCTTATTGGGTTTTTCAAAGACCCTATTATCGGCATTGAAAATTAAGTTTGAATTTCTTTTTCTTTTGTTTATAAAGGAGGTTTTCAAAAAGTTCATGGAAAATGTGTATTATGAAGAACTGGATGAATTTCAAAAAATGTTGGAATACTAAAATAAACTTGTATTTTAGTTCTGTGGTCCATGAACTTTTTGAAGTACTCTCATATTTCTATTCTTATTTCCTTCTTTGAATTTTCTTTGGATTTATTCAGTGAAGATTGTAATAATGATAAATTATCTCAGTCTTTGAGATGAGCTTTATTTGCCCTGACTATTTATTTATCTATTTATTTTTAGGTTTCTGCCATAGGGTACTTGTGCTCACTGGAGAAACAGATGGGAGGAAAGAGAGAAATCACTCCCAGAGTGATTGGCCATGCCATAATCCCTTTTCTCAAGATTTTGAGCAGGAACCAGCAGTTAGCGTGATGGCTATGTCACTGGACTCCCATGTAGTGGACCGTGGTTTGAGTCCCAGACCCGGTGGCTTAAACTCACACTAGGCGCATGTGTGTATGTGCCCAAGATCCCAAGAGGAGAATGGAGGAGAAGGGATTGAGGCGTGGCCATCCCCCCTGGGGGGGGTGATTTCTCACTTTCTGTCTCTCTGTCTCTCTCTTTCTGGTGAGTGCACATGCCCTATAATTTTCAAGTTGCTGAGTCCAGGACTCGAACTACAGTCGGCCTTGTGGGAGTCCAGCACCTTAACTACTAGGCTGTCTTCTGACTCCTCACCCTGACTTAAGACCCAGTGGTTTAGCTGGGTGTGGGTTTATAGCTGTGAGCACTTTGTAGATATCATGCCACTGTTTTCTATCTTAACCTTTCTTCTTGGTAGCTTTTAACATCTTTCCAATGTCTCAAGGATTTTTCTCTTTCACTGTGATATATCCAGCAGTGCCCCTTTCATTTATACTATATATATATATCCAGAAATTGCATGTACTTGCCAGAGAGAGAGAGAGAGAGAAAGGGAGCAAGTACCTTTGAGTGGGGGGCATGATCATGCTGCAATTCTTTCTCCTTCATTTCTTCCTCCTGCCAGCATTTGGGGCACACAGGTATGTTTAAGACACTGGGGCTGGGATCAGAACTGCATGGTCAGCCATGCAGGATCCAGCTTCCTTAGCTACTTAAGCCATAGGCGGAACCTATGTTATAATTCATGAAACCATTGGTGACTTCCATTACTTCTGAAAAGTTTTCAGTCATCATCTTTAAAAGTTGTTTTAACTTTTCTAATGAAATACATCTTATGAAACATGAAATTCAACCATTTAAAGTATTCACTTCAAGGCTGGCTTTCTAGCACAGTAGTTAAGAAGCTAGAACCCACATGGCCAACTTTGGTTCAAGTCCTGGCCCTGGCAGCTTGGAAAACATGCCAGGTCCCTGTGTGTGCATGCCCAAAGTCCTTATAGAAGCAAGGAATGGAAGAGAAAGGATCATAGTGCAACCATGCTCCATCGCAGGGTGCTTTTCCCTTCTTTCTCTCTGTGTCTCTGGCGAGTGTACATACCCTCCAACAATAAACATAGAGATACATTTGGGCCAGCACGGTGGTTAGGGTGGCTGGATTCCACATGGCTGATAGCATGGTTCAAGTCCTGAAGTTGGCAGTTTGAGAAACATGACAGGTATGTGTATGCATGTGCCCAAAATCCCAAAAAGAGAGAAACAGAGAAGGGATTGCAGCATGACCATTCCCCATGAGAGGAAGGATGCTTTCTTATCTCTCTCTTTCTCTCTCTCCTCCCCCCTTCCTACCCCTCAGCTAATGCACACACCCTCTGACAATTTTTTTAAATATATTTAATTAACTAATTATTTTAAATAAGGTATTTATACTTCAGTGGTTTGAGTACATTCTCAAGGTTGTACAACCATTACCATCCATTTTTTAAAAAGCTTATTTATGTTTTCCTTGAGTGGAAAAGACAGAGACAGAGAGAGAGCACCTTCCAAAATGGTCTCGACTCCATGATCCACCCCCAGCTTCAGCTACATGCGGGCACATGTGTACCTGATGTACTTACGGAGCTCTCTGGATGCAAAGTCAGAACCATCCCACGTGGGCTAGCCTCACAGAACATGGTGTTTTACTGCTGTGCCACTGCCTGGCCCCTTGTTATCTTTCAGATATTGTTTTTCTTTCCATCGTTTTAGTCTCTCTTGAAAATCCTTTTAATCATATGTTGTTCTACTGAAGTTTGACGTAACCCAATCTGTAACACCCTCTTCCCTCACTGAAAGTCAGAACTAATTAAGAGAGGCAAGGAAATTAGACAGATGGAAATAAAAAGAACTTATAGCTAATAAATGCTGGATTCCAGGATGTGGCTTCTATGTGTGACACCATAGATTTCTTGAAATTAAACCCTAGAATGAGAATCATCCACACCCTCTACCACAGGCTGCACTGAATGACCACATGCTCCCCGCCTGGAGATCGTTTCTGTGAGAGAGTTGTTATCAAAAAACATGTTCTCTGTGGGCAGCTGGCTCCTGAGAGCAGAGCAAAAGGCAGGGGCCTGCTCTACCCCAGAATGATCAGTAAGATAAGCCACTGGCAAAAGAAGCTATGGCTGTCAGACTGACCAATGTCCTTCCACATGCCTGTAAACTACCCAGATTATTTCATGAAGCAAACACAATTCTGGTATGAAAGCCAATATGTATAAATAAACAAAAACTATAAGCATTTTGAAAATGCAATAAGTGGGGGGACCAGCAGTTGGCATAATGACTATGTCACTGGACTCCCATGTAGTCAACCATGGTTCAAGTCCTGGACCCGGTGGCTTAAACTCACACCGGGTGCATGTGTGCGCGTGCCCAAGATCCCAAGAGCAGAATGGAAGAGAAGGGATTGCGGTGTGGTCATCCCCCCAAGTAGTGATTTTTCACTTTCTGTCTCTCTGTCTCTCTCTCCGTTCTTGGAGAGTGCATGTGCCCTATAGCAAAAACCTCTCCAAAAAAAAAAAAAAAAGAAGAAAATGCAATAATTGGGGAGAATTGATCATTATATATTGATTACAAAGAACAATGACATAAAATATATTTATCCAACATTTACAATTTAGAGAAATATAAATATTAATATAAATATATATTAAAAGAGTCACTAAAAATTACAATAATTTGAATAGATTTCAAATAGAAACATTAAAGGACAATGGAGAAAAAAGATACTCCAGGTGTAGTAGTGGTTAAGGTGGCTGGATTCCACATGGCCAACTATACAGTGTGAGTTCTAGACCCAGCAGTTTGGAAAATACACCAGGTGTGTGTGCCTGCATGCCCAAGATCCCAAAAGAAGAAATGAACTAGAAGGTATTGTGGCATGGTCATCCACCATGCAGGATGCTTTCTTACTTTCTCTTTCTTTCTTTCTCTCTCTGGTAAGCATACACACACTCTAGCAAATTAAAAAAAAAAAAAAAAGATACTTCCTTAAGTTTTTATTCAAGATTACACAAAAATACATTTGACACATCCAGGACAAAATTCAGGACAAGGTAAGACTCAATAACGCTAACATCATTTCAGCAATTTTGGATAATACAGTATGTGAAATAAAAATGAGATCAATAAATTTTTTATAAAGATTTATTTAATTTTATTTATTCATTCATTTATTTTAATTTGACCAGAGAGAGAGAGAAAGGGGAAGCAAGAAAGCAAGCCACCAGAGCCAGGACTCGAACTGTGTTTGGCCATGTGGGAGTATCCAGCACTTTAACAACCACGCCACCTGCTGGTTCCTGGATAAATATTTTAAATAAACAGTCAAAATAACATTTTTGGTAGTTGGTTATATATAAAGAAAAGAAAGGGAAATAGCTGGAAATTGCTTTGGAGTAAAGAGATAAAACAGAGTGAAATGCCGATTGCCCCTAAATTAGTGTTAAGTTTTTTAGTTTTTGTTTATTTTAATTTGCCAGAGGGTACGTGTGCTTACCAGAAAGAGACAAAGAAAAAAGGAATATGAGAAAGTACTCACCATGGGACATGGTCACACCACAATCCCTTCTTCTCCATCCCCCCGCCCAATTTTGTGATTTTGGGCACTCATGGACATGTGCCTAGAGTGTTTTTCAAGCCACCAAATCTGGGACCCAAACTATGCAATTGGCCGAGTGGGATCCAGCTACCTCAACCACCAGACCATGGGCTGGCCCTAATGTGAGGTTTTAACACAATCTTAGTTTAAAAATCCAACACAATTACAATCACAGTTTAAAAATCCTACACAATTTCCCCTAAAACTCCATGAAACTTTAGCAAAATACTTAAAAAGAAATTAATATGGGTAAAAATAGCAAAGAATATTTTTAAAAAGAGGAGCTAAGGGAGTTGTCAGCTCTGAAAATAAATAGCAATAATTACAATAGCATCCAACTACCGAAGTAATGCTAAATATGGATATTTTAAAAATAGCACAGAAATCTCAGTAATAAACCTTATTATACATAAAAATGTAACATGTGATAAAGAAGTTTTAGCCCTGTTGGAATAACTGATTAGTAGACTCGGGACGGGATATATGTGTGTGTTCCCACCCTCCTCCCCCACAATTTTCAGTGTAACTAAAGAATTAAACTAAAGAAAAACAAAATCACAGAAAAAAGTCAAGGTAGTACAGATGAATACTTTTTAGCTCTTTTTTTCCTATGTATGAAGGTTAATTATTATTATTATTACTATTGTTCATTCAATCACTAATATATCATTTAACTTATAAAGAGAATTTACCCAACATGAAATACACCTCAGTTCAGTCCAGTTGAGAATACTATACATGTCATCAACAGGTAATAAACCATTTCTATGTCCTACAAATGTCTTACCTCTCTATTTTTTCTCCCTAATTTCTCTTCTCCTCTTCTACCATTCTTCCACATTGTCTCCAATATCCATAACTATTTTTTTTGGAGAGGTTTTCGCTGTAGGGTGCGTACGCTTGCCAAACAGACAGAGAGAGACATAGGGACAGAAAGCGAGAAATCACCCCCCGGGGGGATGGTCACGCTGCAATCCCTTCTCCTCCATTCTCCTCTCGGGATTTTGGGCACACACACACATGCGCCCAGCGTGAGTTTTAAGCCACCGGGTCCAGGACACAAGCTGCGGTCAACTATGTGGGAGTCCAGCGACATAGCCATTACACTAACTACTGGTTCCTCTATAACTATTTTCAATACTTTTATGTCCTCCAATCTTTCAGTCTCTGTCATAAAGTGTGGACAGTCAGTACATGTTAAATGGAGACATACAATGTCTCTCTTTCATAGCCTGACTTGCTTCACTCAGCAATAAATCTTCCATATTCACCTACTTTTTATCAAATGTCATGGTCTTGTTTTTTTATGACTGAATAGTATTTTCAAGAAGTATATGTACCACACTTTTTCAATTCACTCATCTGTTCGAGGACATTTGGATTGGTTCTATGTCTTTTTTCTTTTTTTTTTTTTTTTTTTGAGAGGCTTTTTCTATAGGGTATGGCATATGTGCTTGCCAGAAAGACAGAGAGATAGAAAGCGAGAAATCACCACTTATAGGGGATGGCCACACTGCAATCCCTTCTCCTCCATTCTCCTCTTGGGATCTTGGGCATGCATGCACACGTACCCAGCGTGAGTTTAAGCCACCAGGTCCGGGACTCGAACCGCAGTTGACTATGTGGGAGTTCAGTGACATAGCCATTATGCCAACTGCTGATCCCATTGGGTTGGTTCCATGTCTTAGCAATGGCTAGTGCCAAAATAAACACAGATGTGCAAGCACTTTTCCGACTGAGCATTCTCCTGTCCTTTGGGTAGATACTCACGAGTGGAATTGTGGGATTGTGTGGTAGTTCTATTTATAGGTCTTTGAGGAACTTTCATATTGTTCTCCACAGTGGCTGGACAAATTTACATTCCCACCAACAGTGTAGGAGAGTTCCCCTTTCACTACGTCCCAGTCAGAACTTACCATCTTTTTTTTTTTTTTTTAATTTCCTCATTCTGACTGAGGTTAGGGGGTATCTCATTGTGGTTTTGATCTGCATCTCCGCTATGATGAGGGACATTGAGCATTTTTTCATATGCTTTGGCTGCTTGTATGTCTTCCTTAGAGAATACTTTTTACCTCTCTGAGAGAAGGGCATACATTGCAATGCTTTGAAGCAAAGAAGAAATCACAGAGAAACAATAACAGACTTAACTCTATTAAAAAGTTTACACTTGTATACAAAAATAATTAAAATAAGAAGACTTGGGGAAATACATGTGTAGCATGAGCCTGCACATGGACAGTCCAGCCAGAAACAGAGTTAATATAAATAATCATATGAAGGGTTTCCTCAGAGTGGAAAAGTAAGCCATGGTATATTCATACAGTGAAATTCAATGCTGTCATTAAAATGAGTAAATTGGATCTTATAGTTTGTCAGAATGAATTAGTCTCAGAAATATACTATTGAGTTTTAAAAGAGCAAGTTGTAGAATGCTGTTTAGTATATTATCAGTCATATAAAGTTTTAAAATTTACAAAGCAGTTGTATGTGTGTGTGTGTAAAACTTTTTATTTCAATAAAATATTTAAAAATATATTAAAATGTGAAAGGGAAAGTTATATAGCAACTCAAAGTTATTTCCTCTGGAAGACAGACTAGGAAACAAGATCTGGAAAGGCAAAAAGAGCTTTAAATGTGTTTGTTACTCTTCTCTATGCCTGAAATATTCCATGCTAAAAAAAAAAAAAAAAGAGGATTTAAGAATTGCTAAGAAGGCCAGCCCCATTGCACAGTGGTTAAGTGCTGTGCACTGGGAGCTGGATTTCACACGGCTGACTGAGATTTGAGTCCCCTCTGGTGACTTGAAACACATACAAAGTGTGTGTGTGCCAGTGCGCCCAAGATCCGGACAGGAAGGAGAAATGGAAGAAGGATTCTAACATGACCATACCCTATTGAAGAAGTGGAGGCATGCTTTCTCGCTCTTTCTCTCTCCTTCTCTCTGTCTCTGGTGAGCACATGCAACCTCTGTAAATAAAAGAAAAAGAATTGCTAAGGAAAAAAACGTTGAAACTCCCAAATATGCATGTGAAAGCAATATAAACAAACAATTCATAGAAAAGGAAATACACATATAGAAAGATGTATAGCATCCTTATTAATCAAAGAAATAAGATTACAATGAGACACCAATTACAACTATGGAATTAGTAAAAAAAAAAAGGAAAAGAAAGAAAGAAAACCTTAAAAGAAAAACTATTGTCCCACACAATCCAGAAGCCAGTATGGTGTTTTAAAATACACAACTAACTATAGAATCTTACATTTTCAGAGTGGACTGCATGGCCATCTAGTGTAAAATTTTCAAGTTTGAGTTTTTTTCACTTGCCTTTTTCTTTTTTTTACAGTTAGGATCACACTCACCATCACTTTTTTGTTGTTGTTGTTGTTTTGTTTTGTTTTGTTTTTTTGAGAGATTTTCATTGTAGGGCGCGTGCGCTCACCAGACAGACAGAGAGAGAGAGACATAGAGACAGAAAGCGAGAAATCACCCCCCAGGGGGGATGGTCACGGCGCAATCCCTTCTCCTCCATTCTCTCAGGATCTTGGGCACGCACGCACACGCGCCCGGCGTGAGTTTCAAGCCACCGGGTCCGGGACACGAACCACGGTCGACTACGTGGGAGCCCAGCGACATAGCCATTACACTAACTGCTGGTTCCCTACTCACCATCACTTTTGAATCTCAGGAGCAAATTTCTCTTTTAAAGACTTTAAACTTCCTAGAAACAAAGGAGATTCGTGAAAGTAGTTAACAACTGAGTCTGGACGTAAGTGTTTTCCAAATAGCCAGCTCTTAATCCTTAAATGTCCCTCAAATAAAATGTCTAATTCTCAAATATCCACCAAATCCTCAAATTTTTCTCAAAACATTCAAGACAATTCATAGTCCTGCAAATCAAATCCAGACTTCTGCAGAGTCCCGGCTCCAATTCACCCATCAGCATTGCACATGTGCACACACACACACACACACACACACACAGAATAGAGTTTGCTTGTGGTTTTGTTTTTAAGGGCTTGTCAGTCAAGACAGAGCTGTCTTTTGTGAAAGAGCACGCCTCTTTTACACCAGGGACATACTCCAGCCCCAAGCGACTGTCATCAACACTTTGCTTTTTCCATTTGTTTTTAAAGAGAATGGTGGGGGGTATTGGTAAAATAGAGATGTTGAAGCAGTGGGAGGCATTTTTATTTTTGTTTTTGTGTTTTCACAAGGGAGCCCTAAATATATTGAATTTCTGGTTGCCTCAGTTACTCAAGCTGTTTCTTCGGGATTCCATTCTCCTGCGAGGGTCTTCATCCTCCCACTCCTCCAAGGTGGCTAAAAAGAGAGACAGCAAAGAAAATGTTGCACTTCCTTTTAGAAACTAAATATTTGAGTTCATGAGTAAACAGAGCCTGTTTGTGTGACAGTTCGCACCATTCATGCCTAGTGGTGATTTCAAACTAAAATAAAAGGGAGGTTGGCAGTTCGCAGGTTCAAAGATGTCTAAAAGAGAATGCCCAGACTCTAACATTGATTGAACCAAGGGTAAATAGCAAAGGACTGGCTGGAGCTAAGGCGAGCTGCAGCTGAGCAGAGCTCAGAGCAGGTACTTGCCTTGGTTGTAAAACACTTACTGCTCAGTTCCTGGCAGCCCTGGAACAGTAAGACCAACTTTCCCAGAGCTACGCCATGTTCCAGATACTATTCTAAACACCTTATATGGACTCATTCATTTAATCTTCCCAAAAACCTATGCTAAAGAGATCGTTATCTGGGCCGGCAGGTGGCATGTGGTTGATGCGCTTGGACTCTCACATGGCCTGCTGTGGTTTGGGCCACAGACCTGGCAGCTTGCTTTCTCACTTTCTGTCTTTCTTTACCTGTCTCTGGTCAAATTAAGAAATAATAAATAAAATTAAATAAATAGTTTTTAAAACAGTATCATTATCGCTCTCATTTTATGGACAGAGAAACACAGGCCCAGGAAGATGACATCACTTGCTTAAGAGCACGTAGCTGGCGAGCAGTAGAGCTGGGGCTTCACCAGACATCTGGTTAGGAGCCATGCTAAGTTCCTATGCTAGGACACCAAATTCTTGATCAGAAACCAGATGGGAAGAGGGGAAAGAGAGTGAAGTTGGGTGATCTTGGTGAATTGCTCCCAGGTGTCTTCAATTCAGCATGGGATTCAGTGCTCCTAGCTCTAAGAAGCTTGGGAACTACAAAGCTGAAAAAATGTCACTCTCTGCTCCCAGGGCCTTGCAGTTTGATGAGCTGGACAGACTCAGTTGAATTCAGAGGGTTTTGGAGTATTGGATCCTGCCATACTAGCTGATGCGAGCCAATGGTTATATATTTGGGGATATTTTTTCAACATAAACTTTATTTTAGGATAATTTTAAACTTAAGAAAAAATCATGATAGTACACATAGCTCCCTTGTACTCTTCATAGAGTTTCTCCTATTAATAGCATTTTACATTAATATGGTATATATGTTACAACTCATAATCCCATATTGACACATTAGTATCAACGACAGTAATATTTGGTTTCGATTTTCTGATTTTTGTGTGTGTGTGTGAAAGAATTTTGCTATAGAGAGCATGCACTTTTCAGAGAGACAGAAAGCAAGAAATCACCACCAGGAGTGATAGCCACGTCACAAACTCCTCGCCTCCATTCTTCTCTTGAGATTTTGGGCATGCATGTATATGTGCCTGGTGTGAGTTTCAAGCAACCACATCTGGGACTTGAACCACGGTCGCCCACGTAGGAGTCCAGTTCTTCAACCACTACTCCATCTGCTGGTCCCAGATTTTCTTTTTTTTTTTTTTGGAGAGGTTTTCGCTATAGGTTGTGTGCGCTCACCAGACAGACAGAGAGAGACATAGAGACAGAAAGCGAGAAATCACCCCCCAGAGGGGATGGTCACGCTGCAATCCCTTCTCCTCCATTCTCCTCTCGGGATCTTGGGCATGCACGCACACACGCCCAGCGTAAGTTTTAAGCCACCAGGTCCGGGACGTGAACCGCGGTCGACTACATGGGAGTCCAGTGACATAGCCATTACGCTAACTGCTGGTACTGCTGGTTCCCGCTGGTCCCAGATTTTCTGACTTTTAACTTAATGTTCTTTTTCTGTTCCAGGATTCTATCCAGCATACCACATTATGTTTAACTGCCATTCTCTTTAGGTTCCTCTTGGCTGTGACAGTTTCTCAGACTTCACTAGTTTTCGATGATCTTCATAATCTTTTAAAATCTTTTTTAAAGTTTCTATTCATGGGACCAGCAGATGGCATAATGGTTATGTTGCTGGACTCCCACGTAGTCAATCATAGTTCAAGTCCTGTGGCTTAACCCTCATCCAGACGTGTGCATGTGTGTGCCTAAGATCCTGAGAGGAAAATAGAGAAGGGACTGTGGCATGGCCATCCCCCTGTAGGGTGATTTTTTGCTTTCTGTCTCTCTGTCTTTCTCTATGTCTCCAGTGAGCACATGAGTCCTATAGCAAAAAAGGTTTATTCATGATAGAGAGCATGTATGCACACAAAATAGATAGACAGACAGAGAGAGAATGATTCTTGTCAGAGTCTTGTGATGCCTCAATCCCTTTCCTCAGCCCTTCAGCCTGACAGGATGTTGGACACACAGGCACATACCCAGTGTTTCAGGTTGACCAGGCCAGGGATTTGAAGCCATGATCAACCATGTGGCTTCCAACATGGTCAGTACTATAAGCTATCAACTCCACCATAGAGGCTGAACCAGACCATGACAAATTTGAAGATTATTAGTCAGTATTTTATAGAATGTCTTTCAGTTGAGATTTATATGTTTTCCCCGGGTTTAGGCTAGGGCTACTTGCTTTTTGGAGAAAGATCCCAGAGGTGAGAAAGACCCCAGATGGTATCACATCGTGTCTGAGTGCGTACTTCCAACATGACTTATCACTCTTGTTGCCCTTGATCATCTGGCTGAGGTGGTGCTTGTCAGGTTTCCTCACTGTAATGTTACTCTTTTTCTCTGTTTTTCTATACCATATTCTTTGGAAAGAAGTCATTAAGCACAACCTACACTTAAGGAGAATTATTAGAAAAATGATTTGCCAGTTAGTAAACCTTTGGTAGTTGCCATGAAGTATTTACCTCATGGAAATCAGCAGAATCTACAAATCTAGGCTTTTTTTTTTTTCTATAGGGCGTGTGTGCTCGCCAGACAGAGAGAGACAAAAAGCGAGAAATCACCCCCCAAGGGGGATGGTCATGCCGCAATCCCTTCTCCTCCATTCTCCTCTCGGGATCTTAGGCACGCGCACACACACACACCCAGCGTGAGTTTTAAGCCACCGGGTCCAGGACGCGAACCACGGTAGACTACATGGGAGTCCAGTGACATAGCCGTTATGCTAACTGCTGGTCCCAAATCCAGGCTCTTTTCAGAGAGTTCCTTTTCCTGCACTTCACTTAATATGAGGCTTGACCTGAGCCTTGGGAGATGATGAGTGGACAGGTATGATGGCATCGAGTCAAGGTATTCAAAAGGTAGATGCGAAGACAACTTGAAGGCAGGAGAGAGGCTGCTGTGCTTGTAGGATATGGACTGCAAAAGAAGAGTCTCGACATAGACACACAGCTGCAGCTCCCTGGGAACCTGCCAGAAGTATCTAGAGTTTTAACATAAACAGGGTTGGGACCTTGGTAGACCTACCTTTCTTTTTTTCCTTTTCATAGTAGCAATAACTACCATTTATTGAGTGCTTCTTATGCACAGGTGCATTTCATATATACGATTCCACTCAATCCTTGCAGTCCCAACTTAGCCAACATACAACCCTCGAGCAGCATAACTGGGGTTGAAGTCTTCTGTGGAACTCCAGCCTTCTTGTTCTCTCTGCTTCATTTGCTTCCTGGAGCATTGGTTTACTCATCAAATCTGCTTCAAGATGGTAGAAGAGTGATCAGTGATAAGTTTCCAGGACTGGGTTAGTAATGACAGAGAGTCACCATCTGTTGCCCAGGACATTCCGTTACGGTTCATCCTCAGAGAGGTACATGAGAACTGAAATAAGGTACCTCTCTGTGGACTCCAGAGGTTTTGCTTCGTGTCAGGCAAGCTATACTGACATTTGCCATCTAGCCTTCAGAGAAAACCTCCTCCTTAATGTTTTCTTTAATTTTCCTGTGGATATATCATTAAGGAAGCAAAAATTATGATGCCCCTCAACTTTGCATCTCAATTGAACTTAGGTATCTTCATGATTTATTAATAATTTAATAAATGACTTCATTATTTTCTAAGGCAACTTTTAAGAAACAGGCTTATAAACACTGAACACTAGAATTAATCATTAGGGTTTTGGTTAATTCTATAAAACCACACAATCTGTATGTATACCAAACAAATGCATATACAGATGCAATATATTTTATTTTAAAAATGTAGACACAAAATCACTTAAAGTCTATTGAACAAAATAATCATGATTCTGTAGAAATAACTGAAATGCTTTATTCTTTTTTTTGACATCTTATTTTATTTAGATAGCATTCTGATCACACATGGTCTAAGCACATTCAAATAATAAATCAAATATATAATCAGATATTAAGAGATTGGTCTTCAAACACTATAGGCCAACAATGCCACGCTTGCCTAAGATCTTGCCAACATAAAACCACATCCATACCCCAGTGACTACCAAAGCATTCCAAAGAGCTTTCTTAGCTGTGAGCTGTTTGAGCACTACTCACTATTTCTGAATAGCCGTAGGGATCTCAGCAGGGGTTGGAGGAACCAGCTCAACCTTGGCATAGTGCCAAAATGTGGCCAATCGAGGCTTTGAGTAAGTCACAGCAGCATTCACCAGTGCCAGGACCTTCTCCACAAGGTTATAGACAAACTGGACCATGGTTCTGGGAGGAGAAGTCCTGAAATGGTTTATTCTAACCACAAATATGAGTGACAGGCCATTAAAAATGTAAAAATGCTTTCTGGGATGCTCAGATGCAATAGTTCTTTTATTTAATTCTGAGAGCAGGAGATAAAGACAAAATTGGGAATCAGTGTAAGGAGTCTTTTCATTGACCTGGCCCAAAAGGGCAGGACATCTGGAAGCAGGGGTTTGGAAATTATAGGGGGTTTAGAAATTGTTAATTTAGTGGGACCAGCAGATGGCATAATGGTTATAATACTGGACTCCCATGTAGTCGACCACAGTTTGAGTCCCTGACTCAATGGCTTAAAATTCATGCCAGGCATGTGTGCGTATGTGCCCAAAATCCTGATAGGAAAATGGAAGAGAAGGGATTTCAGTATAGCCATCCCCCTTAGGGGATAATTGTTAGTTAGTTAGTTAGTTAAATACATTGTTTCAAAGAGGCTTTGAGTCCTTGAAAATAATATCGGAATGTAATCTGAATGCAGAATAGAAGGTCTTGCTATTAATCTGGTGATGCTGTGTCAAAGTCAGGATGTAGGAGCTGCCCACAATCACTGCACCAAAATGATCTGTTACAACAAGTTTAATATTTATATATGTGATTCTCCCAGGCCCCTCCATCTTTTTTTTTTTAACTCTTTTTTTTCTTTTGAGAGATGTTTGCTATAGTTCACAAGCACTTGCTGGAGCAACAGAGATAGACAGAGAGACAGAAAACAAGAAATCATCCCCCGGGGGTATAGCCACACTGCAATCCATTCTCCTCCCAGGATCTTATGCACACACATGCACACATGCCCAGTGTGTTTGATGACACTGCGTCTGGGACTAGGACACCGGTTGGCCATGTGGGAGTCCAGCAACGTAACTGCTATGCCATCTGCTGGCCCAGGTCCCTCCATCTTAAAACAGGAAGCATACTGGGAACCAGCAGTTAGCGTAATGGCTATGCCGCTGGACTCCCACGTAGTTGACCGTGGTTCGCGTCCCAGACCCGGTGGCTTAAAACTCACGCCGGGCGTGTGTGTGTGCGTGCCCAAGATCCCGAGAGGAGAATGGAGGAGAAGGGATTGCGGCATGACCATCCCCCCGGCGGGTGATTTCTCGCTTTCTGTCTCTATGTCTCTCTCTGTCTGGCGAGCACATGTGCCCTATAGCAAAAACCTCTCCAAAACAAAACAAAACAAAACAAACAAGAAGCATACTCAGAAATCTGTCAAGTCCATGTAATATTTAAGGCAAACGAAATGCTACTTGATCTGTTTCCATTTGAGTCATTTGAGTAGTTTATAGATATTTTAGGACAAATAATCTTGAGTCATAAAGAATACTACATTGTGGTAGTAAATTTTGTTACTATTTTTAACTAGGATTTCATTGGTCTTATAATGGTCTGGGCAACATAAGGAACTGTTATTTAATGATGGTGATACTAGTTTGACTCTCTTTTCATGTCACTAAGATGTTTTTAAACAGTGCATCTAGAGATAGGGTAGTGCAGAAGTCACATTCGAGAGAATGTTGTTTCATTTGGTCCACTTCCCTCTCCTCCCTCCCTAACTTCTCATCCTTCAGCCCCAGCTGCCTCTTTTACTCAGAGGTCTGACCTGAGATGATCATACCAGTGACAGACTCTTGGCCAATGGGGAGTCCATTTATAGACCAGCTGAGCTAATCCTCCTCCTAAGAGCCCTCGCATTTTGAGAAAGACACTGAGTCCATCTGGTGATGGGTGGCACTGGACTAATGGTCAAATAGAGTCAGGGTTGGAGTTGGTTCATATCAAGCCAAGGGCGTGAGGTGTTAGACCATAGCAAGCAGTAGAAGTTGCTCTGCAGCAAGAAGAGAGTCAAGGCACGGGCAGACCAACCCACAGCATGAGAGAACATGAGAGAAGGAGCAAGGCGCCCCAGCCCTCTACTTTTCAGTCCAGACCGCTATGGTCTGATGTCATTGATGTTCTGGCCCTGGATACCTTGGAGATTTCTTGCTACTCATTTTATTAAACTCCCTAGGTGGCTTTTCCTCTTATGACCCAAATGATTCCAGTCTAAGGCAACTCCATAAACCAACCTACAAAAATATTCCTCCAACCTATAAAAATATTCAGCATCATGCCAAGTCACCATGACTTCAAAGGTCCTTGGGGTAACATAAGGACATACAGGGATAGGCAGGACAGAGGAAATGAGTATCAAAGAAACTTCTCCATGTATTATGGCTTCTAAATGCCCAGCTCTCAGTTTGACATTTTCTGATAGAACATTTCTTTAGTCTTTTTTACCTACAACCTTGTGGGCCAGTGAGTATATTCTGCTAAGATCAGGGTTCAGCACCCTTGACATGGTCAGTGCTGAGTCATGGACTCAAGTCATGGTTGGCAGTCTTCTCTGCACCTACAGGCAATGGCAGGACTTTCTAGGGGTACCTAAAACAGATTCATTCTAACCATGGATAGGCACTGTGCAGGGTACTAGGGACCCAGCAATGAACTAACCAGTTTACCTTTAACCCACATGGAATTGGGGGTCAAGGGTGACATTTGTGATGAACCTTATGAAGGGTATGAACAGGATAGTCTTAGAGAATAACTTGTGAAGATAGGGCTGAATGAGGATCATACTTTGGCAGACTGGTCAGGAAAGGCTTCTCTGAGGATGAGAAAGATTATTTTATGATCATCATTTTAACTCCATTTCTGCTTTCTGATCATTGTGTTTATCAACCTTTCCTAAGATTCAGAAAGAAATGCCTGGTCTTTCCCCTACAGTATGTACAACTTGACTTCTGAATCCAAGAAAAATCTGCTTTTTTCTGTTCTCTTCT